>NC_065901.1:303030-606060 GCF_905147045.1 Nymphalis io | reverse complement strand
TTTCACATTTCTTCGATATTTATAATCGAATAGAAAAACAAAAGATTTTCTTACCTAATAATATAATGAAGATACGAATATCGAGTTTTATATTAAAAACTCAATTATCCAATAAATAGAATATTGGACGTTAGTAAATAGTGATTATTTATTTTCTGTCTAGCCGTTGATAATGAAATTGCAATTGTACTCTAAAATAAAATTACTTAGTTCGTCTACAGCGATGAAAACAAGCGCCCCGGGCTGTTTGTGGGCAAATGAGATGTAAAATACGGAATCTTGCTATTTCAAGAGAAGCTCTTAGTTTGCGAACGCAAACAAATAAATCCTCGAAACGTTAACCTCATTTATCTATGAACTACATAAATTTTCTTCTTTATTTCCTTTACATTGTCGATTAAGTCTTAATAGACTTTCATTAACGTATCGACCGTTGCGTTCCTAACCACGTAACGTTAACCACGGAATAATGATAGCTTATACCTTGAATTAACACATGCTTACATGCGGGCGAAGCCGCGGGCGGATCTGTAGTATTAATTGTTTATATTGATTCGTTTCGTTAATTGCGAATTCAAATTCGAATTCTACACACCAATAATATATGTGTATTGATTTCGACACTGTTTAACTGAGATTTTCGGTGTACATATATATATTTAAAATATAAATATAGCAGTGAAGCCGCGCTGTCGACTTAACTCAAACGTACCGCCTTTTGAAAATCAGTTTCACTATAAAAATATAAATAAATACCAACTTTAAATATTTTCCTGCACTTTACTTTGCGTAGGTTCACTGCAACTAATACATTCTAGAATAATATATTTGTATAACGTTGATGAAAATATATTTATAAGGTAAAAATAAAAGATTATCTTTTTATTTAAATATACAAACGAAATATTGAAACCAAAATAGATATCTTTAAATAGACTTAATTTTTTATATTGTTTGTTTTGTGTAAATTTTCGTTTGCTTAGATATGTATCTAAATGTTTACAATTAAGGAGATATAAGTACTTGAATATTTGATTGGTTGATATATAACACAAATCTGACCAGCAGTACATCGGTGGTTTTATTTTCAAGTCTCACAGTACCAATACTATCGATTAACCCCAAACACACGGCCATAGACCAATATTTGTGATATCAAATATTTTTACCTGAAATCTGAATTGATCTTTGATTTGATTTGAATTATTTTTGCTTTAGATAGGCCATTTGTTAAGGAAGATTAATAATAATAAATAATAATGTCCTGTACAAGTGTGACAATACGACACGACCAGAAAGTGTTCAGGCGCAGGACCAACGGCTTTACGTGCTTTCCAAGAGACGGGACTGTACGCACTTTTAACTTCCAGACTCCGGGCTGTACTGAGAATTTTCTGACGGTAAAACCCAATAACTTATTATTGGCCCGGCCTGGAAATTGAACCCAGGCCTTCCGGGTCTGCGGTCTTATAGACCAAAGACGCAGTTAAAGGAAGGCAGTCTTATAAAGGAGATTATAGGGTATATAAATTTACGCTATAACACAAGTTGCTACAACTCATAATACAAATTGAATGTATGTAGAACCGCGCGGAACAGTTAGTTATTGATAATTTTGATACGTCGAGAAAACTTTCTTTAGTTTTAAAAACGCTGAACATGCGACTTACGGTGTCGTAAGCGATTTTTAACCTTTATCAGAGTAAGAGGCAAACCGCTACGTAGGGGAAAAAGTTCCCCTCAGGAAACATAAGGGGAGATCAAATATGCTTTAATGAAGTGGCGCGTCTAGACAAAAACATACTTTGGAGTGGGTAAGTATGTAACTATTTTAATTAATGATGTTTGACTTATGAATTTTTAACTTACAGATATTTTTTACATAATGTTTATTGTTTATGAAAACTTTTTCAAAAATAATGAAGTATCTTGACTTAATTGATTAAATTTCCTGTCTTCTAGATAGGACAGATGGCATCCACAGTAGTCTTGCATTGTTATTGGACTTGAGCGACGTGCTTCATCTTCCTTCTGAACTTTTCGATTCTCTATCACCATGGTGCAGCGCCAGGTTTCCTTTTCCCTTGATTCGAGTCCATTCACACTAGTCACAACCACTCAACAACTATTTAACGGTCAAACGTCAATAATTCTGTGTTACGGTTTGAGGAATGACCTTGTGCAAGCATTGAGCCGATGTCATAACAGCCAAGGAATGTGAGACCTTGGATCCCATGGTGGGTAATGCTTTAATGTAGTAGAAAGTGATTTATTCTTCTTACAATGAATTTGCATTAGCAAAGGCGAAGATGACCACTTGCCATTAGGTGCTCAATTAGCTTAAGCTTAAAATAATAAGCCGTTCATGTATAC
Source organism: Nymphalis io (assembly GCF_905147045.1). Classification (NCBI taxonomy): domain Eukaryota; kingdom Metazoa; phylum Arthropoda; class Insecta; order Lepidoptera; family Nymphalidae; genus Nymphalis; species Nymphalis io. Next base: position 603,687 of record NC_065901.1, on the reverse strand, counting down.
CGGTATATTGATTGGATATTTTACAAAAACAAACACCTAATTCACAAAGATAGTGTTTTTCCTCTTTTCCATTTCTACTTTTATCTTTCTGAGATATAGTAATGGAGTTGAAAGCTTAGAATATTTTTCTAATTCAAAACTTTAACATCTTCAGAAATAGAGGTTTTTTTAAAGTTAGTCTTCCATACATTACTAGTTAAAAAAGCGTAATGCGAAGATTTATAACATAAAACAAACTTAAGACTTCAGCAGAAGACTGATACATTACTAAGTGATGAAATATAAGATTTGAAAATTATGTTATCTGTTGCTATAACAGCAGTTTCGTGGCCATTTAAGCAATCAGCGTGGTCCAGTGGAGTAATCATCTCAATTCGTAGGCGTAGCCGATAAAGATAATTTTTGCTCATCAATGAACATGTATACACTTTATCCATCCATATGGTAGTGGGAAAATCAATCACCATTTGTCACCAAAGGACCGTGAAAGTGAGTCAAATCATTTCTATGTAGTTAACAACACATAGTATGCCGAGATAGCCCAGTGGTTAGAACGAGGGAATCTTAACTGGTGATCGTGGGTTCAAAACCGTGCAAGCACCACTGATTTTCATGTGCTTAATTTGTGTTTATAACGCATCTCGTGCTTGACGGTGAAGGAAAACATTCTGAGGAAACCTGCATATGTCTAATTTCACTGAAATTCTGCCACATGTCTATTTCACCAACCCGCATTGGAACAGCGTTATGGAATAAGCTCCAAACCTTCTCCTCAAAAAGGAGATGAGGCCTTAGCCCCGCAGTGGGATATTCACCACAGGCTGTTTCTATGCCAAAATCAAGTGGGGTAAAGGTAAGCGAATACTTCAGTATCAAGTATTTATCATTGAAGCCTACCGTTTATATAACGCCAATATCTGGCACCGCATCGCTCTGAGGGTACGTAGATCAGTATCGTCAAATTAATGTCTAGTCAAATTGAGTTCAATCCGCACCGTCTCGCGGCCTTAAAATGTCGTAAAATCTGACTTCTTCGCATTGTGAATATTGTTGTTAGGTTTTATTTAGTTAAGACACTGTTTTATTTATCTTATTTTATTTATCTACTACAAAAAATAACTAATTCAATTAATTTCATTAGATTATCGAATTGCAATTTTGGTTTATACAAACTAGGTTCAAATCTCGGTAACTGTCACTAAGTTTTCGTGTTCGTCGGTGAAAGAAAATTTAGCGAGGAAATCAGCAGCATATTGTATCGGGTAAAATTTAGCCACATATGTAAACTCAAACTAGAAAAGCTTAGCGGAATAACAATAACATTGGCAGGTATTTTTTTTTCAATGTACATAGAAAATCGTCAAAGACGAAACGTTAATCGCGAAACTCTTCTGAAAATTGACTCACCCTTTTCTTTATCCGTTTGCTTTTCATTTTAATTCAATTTACTGGATGAAGGCGAAAAAGTAATCTTCAGGGTCGGGTCGGGACACGCTCCAGAGAGATTGGAAGTCATCGGCGCAGTATTGGGACGAACTCATACACTTTTATGACTCAGAAAGTTTTTATTCACGGCACAAGAGATTCGCAATCCGCGCGAACCCTCGTGTATGTGAATGGTGTATATAAAACTCTAAACGCAAGAAAAACTTATATAAGCAATACATGCTCGCCCGAATATATACAAACAGTTCGATCTTCTACTTAGAGAGATAGATTCACTAAAGAATATTGAAGCATCTTTAGTATTTTCTCGACATTGTTTCTTCTGTACTGATTTATGGAAAACTTTTAAATAAGACTTTTACGTCGAAGAAGTTATTCGTTTGATTTCAAACTTTTATGTTATGAATGCTTTTATTATTTTTTAGATAAAATAATACTATGCTATTTAGAATATTAATATAAACAATACAAATTCGGAAAAAAATAGCTGGAACCAACTTTAAACAGAGTTCTAGCATACTTAAAAACTTTAAATAAAACCACAATAGAGTTATTTTTTATTTTGCAGTGGGTTTTTTGTCATATTTGTAGCCAGCTTATTTTTTTCTTTTTCCGTTGTAGGCGGAGAAGCGAGTAGTGTGGGCTGAGTAAGCCGTTTAACACGTAATATAAGCAAAATGCAATTTTATTTTAGAGATTTAAGGTAGCTTATTATTTAACTTAATTTTTTTTGTAAGTGTATTCTGTTCTTAGAAGTATGAAAATATTAAAGGGTATTCCGTAACAGCCTGTGAATGTCCCACTGCTGGGCTAAAGGCCTCCTCTCCCTTTTTTGAGGAGAAGGTTTGGAGCTTATTCCACCACGCTACTCCAGTGCGGGTCGGTGGAATACACATGTGGCAGAATTTCAGTGAAATTAGGCACATGCAGGTTTCCTCACGATGTTTTCCTTCACCGTAAAGCACCGAGATGAATTATAAACACAAATGAAGCACATGAAAATTAAGTGGTGCTTGCCCGGGTTTGAACTCACGATTATCGGTTAAGATTTACGCGTTCATACCACTGGGCTAGCTCGGCTATCTCGGCATAAACTTTAGAATTAAGTAAATGACTAATAAAAAAATAATAATACTGTGCTATTACATATTTCTTAAGGTACCACGCATCCTGTTCTTATATTGTTTAAGCAACGTTAATTACAATATATATATTAAAAATACAAGCAACCCGATGCCTCGCTTCTTTTTTTCTTTGCGTTTTTTGTAAAATTGTGTTAAATATCCGGAAGAATTTCAAATTTAAAAATGTAAACGGTAATTTACATTTCTAGTATACGTTTAAACTTAATATGTTATTTGATTTTGATAATGATTACTTTGCGCCAAATATTTTGATATTTGAGTAACTTCTACCTATTTTTTAATTCAGTTAAATAACTTAAAGATGTATTGTATAATATACCTTAATATTTATGGAAGCGAAAACTCATACGAACATTAGAATATTCTATATAGTTATACCGTATAGTAAAAATTATATATTTTAACAATACGGTACATGTTATTTGACTAGCAACCCGTCCTGGACTCGCACGGATAGTATATAAGTCTAAATAGAACGTTTATATTGAAGCACAAACATACAAAGAAAAAAAATCTTGTTTTATTTGTCGAAGAACCTTCTCGAACGCATGCAGAACAACCTTCTTAAGTTTCAGATGGAATGACTTAGGAGCTCATAGTGGACAAATATATATATACGTTTTTACTGGTGGTAGGGCTTTGTGCAAGCTCGTCTGGGTAGGTACCACCCACTCATCAGATATTCTACCGCAAAACAGCAATACTTGATATTGTTGTGTTCCGGTTTGAAGGGTGAGTGAGCCAGTGTAATTACAGGCACAAGGGACATAAAATCTTAGTTTATTCCCAAGGTTGGTGGCGCATTGGCTATAAGCGATGGTTGACATTTCTTAGAATGCCAATGTCTAAGGGCGTTTGGTGACCACTAACCATCAGGTGGCCCATATGCTCGTCCACCTTCCTATTCTATAAAAAAAAAAAAAACTTATATAAAAACACCTAAAATAGGTATATATTATTAGTCACGGACGGATAGGGTACCGCTGGTTTTTAGTGGGTATTTCAATGTTCGGGGCGCATTCGGCGCCTTGGACACTGGCGAGCCCCACATACCCCTCCAGTGTTCCCGTGAGGAAAACGGGTAAGGCCTTTTTCCAGCATTAAAAAACGGTATATATTCGTTAGTATAACCTATATGATTCCTTACTCAAAGTATTAAAGGAAAATATATCCCAACTCCCGCGCAATCTTTTATGCGATCGTTCCAGTTTCTAAAGCTAAGCAAATACAACAGCTGCAGGCTTTCAATGCTACTCAACACAATTATATTGCAATTTTAAATTTAAACTTAAAATGCACGACTTTACTGTTTTATTCTCTTTCACATTTCTCCATTTCATTCGCAAGTACGTATTCTATTCGCATAGCGATGTAATTATCACATTCATATAAACTACGTTTAAATTACTCTTAACCTAAAACGGGGACAGCAACAGCGCATTGCTTGCCGCAACGCACTTAATCTAATGCCCACAAACACTAAACGATACGGCTAATTACGGCTGTGCGGACTCGCTGCACCTTCACGTTTTATTTAATAATCGTACAAATATTAAAATGTAATTTATTATTCGCATTTCATTACGTTTATTTTGGGTATTTTTTGTTTCAAAATTCACGCAGGAAAACTGGCTTATGAAAGTGGTCACCGTCGCCCGCAGACCCCGACTATATAAGGCTGTCAATATTATAATATATAAAATTGTGCCTGTAATTGCACTGTCCACTTATCATTCGTATTAATAAGTATTGTCGTTTGGCAATAGAATAACTGGCATTTTATATAGATGTATGAAACTACGACAAGTAAAATCTTTCAAGTAAGAATGAATAAGCGTGATAGCAAGCGCGTCAATCTTCATAGCTTTCTATCGGATGTGATTGGCGCCAGGCGCAAACCTATCTTAAATTAAAAACTAAAATGCAGTGAATTCTCAGCTACGACTTTACCTATCGTTTATATATATCTTTTAAAAGTAACATTTTACATGATTTGAAAAGTAATGTACGTTAAAAGTGAAACGATATATTTGAAACAAACGTGGAACATAATTTAAAAGAAAATAGTACACAAAATGTACTCGTGAGAGAAACTAAGTGTTTTTTCTATACTTTGTTAAACTTACGTCAGACTCTCCGTAAAAGGTTACCGTTTTTGCTTTCAAGATAAAACCTCTCTAACGGAAAAGTTTCAGGTGAAATGGTGCCACGAAAAATTTGTTCAAACCGCATTATTCTCCTAACTTATTCAAGGGATTGGGTTTCTTTTGGAGTCTACACATCTCTTATTTTGCCTGATATCTTCTATTATCAAGGATACGTTGTTTTTGAAATATCGTGTAGAAAAAATATCAGATGAAACGAGTATCTTTTAACTAATATTACAAATACAAAAGTCAGTTGGTTTGTTACTTTTAGGTCTTAACTATTCAACCAATCATCATGTAATTTTGCATACACGTTTCAGGGAGTACAGAAAAGGACATACCTTATACCTGCCCCTCCCCCTCACATGCAAGCAAAGTCGCGGGCTGAAACTAGTATAATTATATAAAGAATTAATGTCCAGATAGACTGGTTAGACTTGTAACTTGAAACAATAAAATTTATTTAATAGACACCTAAAATTTGGATGAAGCCCTCGTTTCGTCTTATCGGTATACTAAAAAATGATTGCAATTTTTTTAAATATACACGTACATTTATTTTGCACACGCAGCACACCCAGAGAAATAAGTCGCGCTGAAAATTTAACACACAGTGAAAATATTAACTAAAGTGATATAAGAACATAATATAGTGCTATACTTTTAGGTTAAGTATATATTAATATAAAATATTAAAAGCTTTATTATATTAATATAAGCATTATGATAACTGTAGAATTATTTCATTGCAAATAATAAGAAGAGCTGTTATGGCTCAGTGGCCGCAGAGGACGCGAATCTTATCGGATGATTTCGAGTTTAAGCCCGGGCACACACCACTGAATTTTCATGTACTTGCTTTGTGCTTATAATTTATCTCGTGCTTGGCAGTGATGGAAAACGTCGTGAAGGAAACCTACATGTGGCGGATGAAAATTTGCCATGTGTCTCCATCAAATCGCATGCTAGTAGCGTGTTGAAGGAAGCTCCAAACTTTCCCCTCAAAAAAGAAAGGGGGTCCAGCAGATCCCCTCTTTGGAGAGGATATTACTCACTGACAGGATATTACTGAACCTCAAGTCTAGTCAGCTGAGTATACTTATGTAACTCCTATCAATAAACCATACATATACTTGACAAAACAAATAGTACGTATTTAAGATTACATGTTTATTTATGATTTTCGTACTCCCACGTTCTCTCACATATTGAACCCGCAAATGTACTTGGCGAACCTAATATTGGACCGGTGGAGCGTACGTGTTCGGAGCACGTGGCGTCCATTGCTTCACCTATATGTCAACGAGCGGAACTTTAATCATAACTCTAAGTTCTCCATACACAACTCAGCGCAGTATTTGTTGGAGCAATTACCGCAAGCTGTACCTAAACCTGCCAGTTTCTACTTGAATTTTAGCGTTCAAGCGTTCGAGCTAACGGAGAAAATTAAATATTTGGGAATTTTTAAAAAATAGTGCGCCAGGTGTGTGACGTCGAAATTGATGGTTTTTGAAAAAAAATATTGGAGAGCGGTGGTGGAAGGGTCTCAGTAAAGAGTGTCATGTCATTCGCCGTCAAGGCACACCACTCGACCATACCCACAAGGCGCACCTATAGATATTTCACATTAATATTAAAGTGACAGCTCATTAAATCCAATTGTTGTTATAAGGTTGAAATAAAAATTGATTACAGCAGTTCTATCTTAGCTGAAGATCGGGAGTTCGAACTAGCCAAGCAACTCCGCGCTGGCTTTTTTTTTTTTTTTTTATATGCCCCGGGATGGCAAATGACTCTACTCCACCTGATGGTAAGTGGTAGTAGAGTCCAAACGCGACGACGGCCAGTACAGTCGGGAAGAATGTTCTGTACTAGCCGTCCCCGCCTTGCCGGCCCGCAAGATGCCTCTTCACGCCTCGTTTGAAGGAACCCGGGTTGTAAGAGGAGGGGAACACGTGAGCTGGTAAGGAATTCCATTCTTTGGTAGTGCGACAAAGAAAGGAGTTGCCAAATTTCTTTGTGCGCGATGGAATTGATGTCACAGTTAGGCGGTGACATCGAGAACCAGCTCGCGTGGACTTAAGAAGGAAGGGGGAAGCAGGAATTAGAGAGAATAATTCCTCAGAGCACTCGCCGTGATACAGACGATAGAAAGCGCTCAGTGCTGCTATCTCGCGACGCAATTGTAAAGGTTCAAGGGTGTTTGTGACCTTTACGTCGCCAATAATGCGTACTGCACGGCTTGTTCTATATGAGTCAAGCGAAGATTTACAGTATGATTATACATACGTTTCAATTTCTCAAAGGAATATTTTATTTATATTTTGTACACGTATATACATGGAAGTATAAAAATATAGTGTTTTAGTTTTTATAAACTCGTATTGTTTATGCGTCCATAAGGATACTTCGTATTATATAATAATACTTTTGTGTAAGACATTTTAAGATCATATTGATATAGTAACTCAAGATTCCCCGATTCCCAGGTAAAGAGAGAAGTGAAAACCTTTAATTTAGCATAAATATTATGATCATAAAGTATCCGTAGAGTAACCTTCGGATACGGACGGACGGAGTTTAATAATAATTTGACAAATGACAAATAAATTAAATGTTATTATATTATAAGTAATGGGTTTCCTATTATTTATTTGATCTATTTATATATTAGCTTTTATCTATCTTTCATCAATTACCAACCTAATGATATTAATGTTCTAAATAAAACCTTCGCATATTGAATTTGCTTAAAACCGTCTCGTTAAGCATATTCTTATTGTCTTATATTGAAGGCTTATCTTTACAAATAAATAAAATTGAAGTATGTTCCTGAGATTTCTAAATAATTACGCCTTTTTAATTTAATATGGCTTATAATGAGTTAACAAAAACAAAACAACATTTTTTTTTTTGCTGCTACATAGTCATTTAAATATTTTGTATGGCACATTTTCAGGGTATTTCAGAAACTGAATTACATGCTGGTGAAGCCAGTGGTCCCACCAGTATCATAATATATGAGTGTTCTTACCATTAGCTGGCCCAAGTGCTATAAATATGTTTTTATATATATTATGCAGCTTTCGTTCTCTTCAGGCTATTATTGGATTTTTGTTATATAATGTAAGTTTAATTTAAATTGTGTATTTAATAATATTTAATTATTTGTAGATCATAAAAAAATATAAATCATAAATTTATATAATGCCTAATAGGTCATTACAATCTTCAGACACGCGCCGCGCGTATTTCATTTCCTCTTCGTCAATGAGTGTTTAAACGGCACAGAATTTCTTAAATAATTTAAACTTTAAACGCCGAAACGTTTTCATTTAAATCAAGACTTCATTACCAGAAGATTCGAAGAGCTTTACTAAATTATTTATTATTTCAAATTTCGAACAGAACAATAAATGAAATAAACAAATATATATTTAAATGTTTTAAGTACCTATGTAAAGGTATCGTGATATATTTATGCGTTTGCTTTTATTTTAACATATTTGTATAATAGTTCCTATCTTCACATTGTCAATCCACCGTTTTCAATAATGATAAGTCCCTTAATTGTCAGCCTGTAATTAGAATACTTCATATTGGAACACCGCAACACAGAGCATATCTACAGACGGATCTCCGAACACCCTCTTAAACTTACGTACGTACCATTATTGTTTACATTGCCTTTTAAAATAGAAATAAAATAATATGATGTTTATAACAAGAGAAATATGCATAGAAATTAAGATATTGACTCGGCTATAAAAAAGAGAAAGTGAAAAAGAGAGAAATTGTATAGTATGATAATAAAATAACTGTAGGTGGTAATGGTGACTTTATAATTTCTGGATAAAAGTATATAAGATTACGTCGATGTTCGAATAACTTTCGCGGCTTACATACTAATCCTCTTAGTATATTTAAATGTAAGGGTAACATTGCTTCAATAAGAATATGATTTCGTATTCCCAGACCCCTAACCCTTTGGGTTATGTATATTATATGAAATGAAATCATTTTCTTCGCGTACATCATCATACCTCTTAGGTTAAAACATCATTTATTCATGAAGTAACCTATCGCTAACACGCAATGCGTAATATTGAAATATTCAGTATTTGCATGTGGTACAGAAATCCTTACCCGATAAGCTATTGTGAGTTATCGGGATCGAAGATCATATACTCATCATATACTTAAGCCTGTGCGTGACCCGTGTTACATGTTTACGAGATTAGATACTATACTGATAAAAAATATGTGTAACGTGTACCTTATGTAACATATATGTACGCGAATCTTTCCTATCATAAATATTATTTATTACTTATCTATTTATTATAAAAGAGTTTGGTTACTTTTTTTTAATTAAAAGTGGCAAATAGTAAGTGGTCAACGCATAGAAATTGGCACTGTACGAAATATTTACAATCCCTTATATCATTAATGGAGATTTAGTATTGCTGTTTGGCATATGTTATGAGTGGTTGGTACTTAATCAGATAAGCTTGCACGAATCCCTACCCCCTATTATAATTAATTATTTTTATCTAACCTGGCTGAACCTTAAAAAATATGAGACAGGCATCTTGATTTCGTTGATGATTTTTTAATTATTTGTTGCGGGTTGGCATGCAAACGTTGTTGCCGTTTTGTGTTTTTTACCACCTAAGTAGATGTTATCACATGTTAGAAAATTTTAGATATACGACTCTTCAATATACAGCCTCTCACTATATAGGAACATCAAGCTTAAGTTTCAGGGGCTTTATAGATAATAATGCATAACATAAGAATCTGTAATCAACAAATATCTTTACATAAATTGTAAAAATAAACCAACATTTTCAGTTAATTTATATGTGAATAATTTAATTTAATTCATCGTCAATAGGAGGCCGTTGAAGAAACACTTGAAGAAATCGTCTATAAAACAAAGTTGGAGCATTTTGAAAATTACAGTTGGCACTAGAGTGTTTTCTCGATAGGTAGCTCATTCATCCAATTAGGAGTAACGACTAGACCTCGGTGAGTACTGTTTGCCTGCATATTGTCTTTGAACTATTTAACCAAAGTGATTAACACTAAAACAATGAACAATTCCGTGAGCATAGCTTACATTGTCATTATATATACTAATTAACGTCTTTTTATTTTAAAAATCGAACACCTGTTATCAGCGTACAGTTGTATGGGTGGTGGTAAAAATGGATCATTAAAAAAGTAATATGGCTTTCGAAAAAGACAACATCGAAGACATTTAAGTGCTGCTATGTTATATTTGACTTGTGTCTAACAGATGTTATCTTTAAAAAAACATGTAAAAAATTGGATTAGAGTTTCAATTTATTAAAGACGGGCGATTAAGTACTCGCAATATGTCGAAGTGCAGCGTAAAGCAATATTCCCTGCTAATCAATAAACAACATTTCTTACATATAATCCAAAATAAATAAACTGAACGGTTGGGTCTCTAGATCGTGCTTCTTTTGGCATGATCATGGGGTGCATGAGCATACGCAGTGGCTGCGCAGATAAATCAAATAATTACGCACAATCGCGCGCTTTCTTGAACCCATGAATGTGTTTATTAGCGTTACAAAACCTACATGCTGCACGTTAAACCTACGTGCATGCTCTGCGCTACACTTCGCCGTTTAATTTGGCTATTTTTAAAGAGTAATATTGAATCGGGATAATTAAATAAAATGTCAAATATTATCAAAACCTGTATTATAACTACTATCCAAAATTGGCTCGAATCGAATTGAACATACTTTATCGATAGCGTGCAATGAGGTTGTACAATTTTAATTCATATGATTTATTGATTTTGTGCATAAAACAAAGCAAATACTGAGTATGTTCCTCTGATGACCTGAAACAAAATAAATTACTTGGAAAAATGGTAAATTTACGGCATTAATCGTAATAGATAAAATATAATCTTACTAAGAGAAATGTCCCATATGTTAGATCTAGCATTTTAAAAGCCTTCATGACCTGGGGTCGCTGAGCTTGCGCAGACGCTAAAAGCACGAGGCTTCTTAGGTCGCGTTGCTGCGGAATCTGCGACGGACATAAGTGCCAGCCGCAATAGAAGATGGAGCCCGACAACAGGGACGCCTGACAACAATTTATAAAGTAAGCATTAGTAGTCCGTGTACTAGTCTGTATATCCACCCACTACTGAGTTAAATCTTCTTTCATTTTGAGAAGTTTTGCAGATTTCACCACGCTGCTCCAATGCAGATTGTCGGCTCCGTTATGGCAATGTTAACCTACCCATAATTGATGTTTTCCTTCAACGCAAAACACTAGACGTATTAAAAAGATATATACGTACAAAATAATTAAGCCCGAAAGTGCAATAGGCCTAGTCATGGCCGATGCAGCAGACTTCAGTTATGAGTTACGTGTTCTAAGTACTGAGCCATTTCAGCACAAATAAATATACTAAATCAATCATATTTTTATAGAAAAAGTATAATATAAAAATGTTATCGAACAGCTGTACCTGATAAGTAATTTCTCCTGCATTACAAAGAAAAAGTCCCAATAGAAAAAATAGGGCGAAAACGAAAAAAAATATCTTCATTCCCGCGACAAATGTTAGCTGATCTGAAAGCTGAAATAGAAATAATTGAATTCTCCAACTTTTTGTGTCTTCCTACAATTCAGTGTCTGACAATATTTTTAGACGATAAATATAGCGGTGTCTTTTTATTTCATATTATTTTTCATTTGCTGAATTTGTCAGCTAGGCGTACATTTTTTACCGTTTTGAAAATATACCTCTTCTATCACTTTATACGCCATACATTTTGTATATTATGGATAATTATCATATTTTTTTAGCGTTGCACAGGAGTAAATATCAAACTCCTTTAGTTTAATATAGAATCATTACACTTATTGATTGTGAAATAAGATTTTTTTAATAATATAATATAATATAAAGATTTTTTTTATCGTTGAACGTATAACAACCTCTGTGAAGTCATTTAAAAATCTAGCAAGACCATGGATATAAGCTAGTTTTTTAAAATATTTTATGAAATATCTTACAGCTATCTGCAGAAGTAGCGAAACAGCAGAGCCTGAACTTTGACACAGTTGCAAAGCCATAACTGTGCCAAATGCCTTGTCGATTTCCTTTGAGAGTCTGAAATCATTTCAACCGAAAGAAATAAAACTTTTTATTAATACCAAGTTTTGTATCTATATCAAAATTTTTATAGAACTCAAAATAACAAGATAATACAATGTAAATATTAATACATATAATATATTATTACATCGAATAGGATTCCCCTATTCAGAATAAATCGAGAACCCTCGACAGTGAAAGTTCTAGGCATTGTCATGTAATACAACAATTAATGTGTCGTAGCTGAGTAACGTTATTAAGAAGAAGGCATTGTTGCGTAATATGATTAATTAGTCAAATTAGGATAATTAGGTCAATACATCAAGCAGTTAAGTAATATAGTACATTATATCACTAGCTGCTTCACGCTGTTTCACCCGCGTTAAACGTCACTGCTCCGCCCCCGTGCCTCCTGTGATATTTTATATATTCTATAATCTTTCTCAATCTAGTAGTTTATTGTTGGTAGGGCTTTGTGCAAGCTCGTCTGGGTAGGTACTATCCACTCATCAGATATTCTTCCGCAACAAAACAGCAGTACTTGGTATTGCTGTGTTTCTGTTTGAAGGGTTAGTGAGCCACTGTAATTACAGGCACAAGGGACATAAGGTCTTAGTTCCCAAGGTTGGTGGCACATTGGCGATGTGAGCGATCGTTAACATTTCATACAATGCCAATATCTATGGGCGTTGATGACTACTTACCATCATGTGGCTCATATGCGCGTACGCCTATCTATTCTGTAAAAAAAATCTAGTAGAGATATCTAACGCAAAATGTGTTTTCAAATCCGACTGGTACATCCTTTAGCGCGTTCAAACAAACGAACTCTTCAGCTTTATTATATAAGTGTAGATAGATCGACATGTTGAAATAGCGAGGAGCGGCGACACGACTAATCAGATATCTTAAAGATGGCGAGCTACTCGTTTCCGTCGTGGTGAAACTCACTCTGCATTACATTTACGACTAGATTCGATGTAAATACGATAAAAATACGTGACATTTAGTAAGAGCATTTGCTCTTACTAAATACGTTCATTTGCATTTGCATAGTGCGACATTTATATCTGTTAAGTTGATAAACAAGAGTTTTTTTATTACAATTTTAGTTAATATTTAATTTCTAAAGGCGGGCTTAATGCTTAATGAATTCTGTAGTTAGCCTTTTTACGAGTATATACAGGAATTTTTTCGTGCCCTTATTTTATTTATTTAAAAAACTTTTATGACAAAATTATTGGTCAGTATTGGTAGTAAAGGCGCGCTTAATGCCTTATTAGATAACTTTGTGCAAAAAACTTTACGCAAAAATACTGTTTTCAGAAATAGATACAAATTCATCATTTAATTTCATCTTGTATTTTATTTTACTTGAAGATATAATATTACGTAGGCACTCGAACCGTGGTACTTATATCTTGTTCCTGGAAATAAAAGTAACAATTTTTTGGAGCTTTATATAAACTTTGTATTAAATAAAAATTATAATGTAGAATATAGACGAAAGCATTATTTAGCATAGCTCTATATTAATTTCATCTAAAAATGATTGATGGCTGATAATAATTGAAGTATGTTGTATTACTTGTGTACATAGAATCTACATAGATTCAAATATTATTGTATAATATTATATATACAATATAATATAGATAAAAATAGCTTTTTGTCACGTCGAGAAAGTTGTAAAAATATTTTACATTAAAAGATGTTGTAGAATGTTATATTCATATTTATTACCTTATAAGTTCTTTATGCATCTTTATGCCTTCGATAAGATCTTTTGTCAGTTTGTCCGCTGCAATTCTGGGGTTTTCCCTTTTGAGTGCCATTTCAAAATCATCGCTCAGTTTTTCGAAATAATTTCTTAATGTAATGAATTTATATTTAAGCATTATCAAAATAGCTACAGTGAAACCATCAACTGACACGATCATTGTCAGCATCATGATAAAAAGAACAATCGTCGAAAATACTCGGACGACTGTCGCTATTGGTGAGTTGTCTTCAAATTGCGGATAATATGTCACAATCGTAACAAAGTGAGATCCTGCAAAACATGTTTATTTAAATAAATAAAATATTATTATATTACATAAAATTTAACATTAATTAATAAAATATTATTACATGTAAAGTAATTAAATTACCTTCAAGCATCTTCCTCAAACCTTCAGACACAAAACACGCGGCTGATCCATAAACTACTAAGAAATATGCTGCGACATTGATCTTTATAATTTTGTATTTTTCTTTCATTAAAATTTCGTCCTCGTGTACTTCGCAAACCTTTATAAGATCACTGATCAATTGCTTCACCAGTTCTTTATTCGATAATACTGAGAATATCTTTATCATTACAATTGTATGGCTCACTGCGAACGTAACGGAATCGCTTTTCTCGTCTTCAGGAAAGTCTCCAATTAAAGCGGCCATTATCTCAAACAAGGTCATAAATCCGTAAATGGAAAATAAAATATATTTTAACATTTTATAAGAAATTCTGTTATCGTCTCCTATTACTCTTTCCTCGTACCAAAAATTTCCTGAACCGATTAGGAATATCTTCTTACAAAAGCTTTTTAAGATATGATAATTCTTCATTTTTACAATTCTGAAATTACTGACTTGGCTGTTTTATTGTTAGTTACAAACTAACATTCGTGTTCTTGGACAAATAGATAACAACGTAATAGACAAAGTTTTACTTAATGGTAATGTAACGGTGTCAATTTAACAAGGCGTGAAGCGTGTTCTCTTTTTAAGCATATTTAGATTGTATACATTTTTGGGTTATATATTTTTATTTCAGCGCTTCGTCATTTATGAACCGATTTGGGGGTGTACTTCCTTTGTTCCAATTACAGTTTGAAGATAAAATCTGTTTTTTTTTTTAAATTTATAGTCACTTTTATTTTTAAAATAGATAGTTATTTTTAAATGAGTATTTAATATGAGTTTTCATGTAGTTAATGAGTTGTTTGTGTTAAAATATAATACAGTGGTCAGTGGTCGTGGTGAAGGAAAACATTATGAGGAAATATGGTGTCGTAGAACATTTTGTTATATATATATATATTTATAAACACATAGAGTAACGCAGTAGAATAAGCTTCTAACCTTTATAGGAAAGTTCTTCCATTGCCCAGCGGTGGGTCATTTAAGGACTGATAATTTGTTTATTTTTTAAAGTTTCCAGTCAGTGAAATTCAACGTAATCGCCGACACAAGTTAGGAAGTCCAACTTAATATTTGTTTTATCTCGAAGTATCTCAGAACAGTTTTAAACTGTTAATTATGAATAAACTTCACTTTACTGCGTTTCTATAAGTGAATTTAATTTCGACATAGTTAAATATAACACGAGTCTCATCTACGTTCTCGTATGTTCAGTTGTTGGACGGTTCGAGTTTGATTCATATAAATATTGTGAATTTTTTGCTTTTAACTATATGTATATATATATTTATATATATATGGTATATAATATATGTCAATTAAGAAGAGGAACAGAACCTAATAAACATGTTAAAAGGTGAAATAAGACTGCGATTTGTTGTGATGATAAAAAGTTCCACCCAAAGTTTGTGCTTAACAGACCTTGAAGGTGCCAAAGTTAGATATCAGGGTATCAGATAGCAAGGGTACAAAATATATGGTCTAATTCACGGTATGGTACAAATACGATTTAAATATTAACCGCTATTTCCGTATTTTTTTCTTTGAACCTTGTCCAAATACAAGTAAGCAAACAATGTAGGTAGTTATAGTAGTATGTATTGTAACGACAGAAATATTAAAGGGCTTAAAAGAACTCCAGAATAACAAATGAAAACTAGGCTGTATAAATGTCATCCATGAATTAATGTAAAACAGTATTAGCGAAGTTAAGAAATAAGTAAATGTGTCCTGATTACAAATAGTTCAAATGTTTGTTAAAAATGTAGAAGCATGATCCTAACCTAAGTGGATAAAGGCCTTAGTCATCTTTAAAACGAAAATACAAAAATTAATTCAATCCTTACGATCATATTCCATTGTAAAAAAATGAAAACCGGTTCGAAATGAAGTACCCGAGAAGAACCTGCGTAAAGAAACTCAGCGGGATTGTAATTATATAAATAATTTATTGTCATTTCAAGAAGAAAGAAAAAATGTACAGTATTACTAATGATCGTTGAAGAGGTTGTTTTTAAATTAAATATAGGTAGGCGGTCTGGCAAATAGGCAACTTCATCTGGTAGTTGCTGACTCTTGCTAATACACCATTATTATTATTATTTAAATAGTGCACCAGCATCACTTTGGTTTACTTAATTTGTTATTTATGTTTATAAAAATTAAATTATTTTAAGGTTCATGTTTTTAAAAAATTAATAAATAAGGAATATTTGTCTGTGCATCAGATAATAATTGTTAATTTTGATGCAGAATATATAAATAATAATGTCCTCCACGATAATGTTGGCCACGGCGGCCAATCACTAGAGATATTAGCCAACTACGCAGGAGATATTATAGTGCACAAGTGTGTGCGCAAACACAGGTGCACTCTCTATTCCCTAACTCTCATAATCCGATGGGACGGCAATCCGACACGACCGGAAAGAGTTCAGGCGCTGGACCAACGGCTACCCATTTTCTTGCGGGTTCAGAATTCAAGAAACTAGAACGGATTTAACTAGCCGTATCGGCGGCTTAGAATGTAGTTTCTTTTTCTATTCTAATAATTTAATATTGGATTTACGTCCAATTAATAGAATAACAACTGAAAAGTGTTTGCGTAAACCTACTTGTTAGTGTAATAGTGTTTATTGGTTTTTGATTAACATTATCTTAAGATCCCAGTACTACAATGAGTTTAATTTATAAAACTAAGCGTTTTAACATTTTTCTATTCGTTCCTAAATGTATCGTTTCAAACTTTTCTAATTTGTGAAATAGCCGTAAATGATATCAAAACTAAACGTTAACAATGCGAATAAATGAATGTTTTATTAGTGGCACGCGGCACGGGATAACACACGAGGTTAGCAAATAGTACTTTTATCAACTTAAATTACTTTCAGCTCTTCGAAAGAGGAAGTTTTGTACGTATATCTCACTATTACCGCTGCCATTTTGATTATTTATAATTTCGTTAGTACCGTGAAAATGCAAATATATTATTTACTGAGATCGTAAATGGTTGGGTGTATTTTTGTTACTATTTTATCCTCGAATGTTTGGGCGGAATATTATAAAAAAATGAAATAGAAATCGATTACGCTATTTCTTATGTAACAAAATATATGTGTTCCCACTGCTGGGCAAACCTTCTTCTTTTGAGGAGAATATTCGATTCACGCATTCCATTCCACTGGACCGGCTCAGCTTACATTAGAACAATGATTCAGACATAGTTAGATATTATCTTCGAAGATAGAATTAGTTCGATCCATGTACTATTTAGTATATATGCTTCACTTATGTTTTCCTGGTAAATAGATGTAGAATCTATTGTAAGATCTCATCTTTTATTTAGTTGTGAGACGTGCTCATATGCTTCGTGCTTTCGAACCGAATACTGCAGTGGGATGCGGTTTCATTGTAAAACTAAACTTTAAGTTCATACTTGTATCTTATTTGAACTCTACGAGTTAAAATTATCCTTAGTAGAGCTCTAGCAAGGCCATTGTAACTCGTGGTCGAATCACCAGTTTGACTTAAAGAAAAATCAACGTTATATATCTTACGGAAACGAAAACATGAGGTATTAAATCTTGATTTATTTTGCGCACTCAGTCCAAGGTTTAAGTTTGTGTTTAAATAACAACAATATAGCAAAATCAGCATTACATATTATAAAAATATCTTACGCTTACCCAACCTCTCCCCCCTTCTCCTCATCAAACGCGGGCAAAGCTGCGGGCGAAAATTAGGTATCTATAAATATACCCAAATTTTTGGAGTGAAAATACTAAATTTAGTATACAAAATTTACTGAATATAATAATATATTATTTTAAATGTCATTAAATTGTAAAATACATTTTTAAACAATGTTAGCGGATTTAACTAATGAAAACAAAGTTTATATTAATGAGAATACAGAAACTAATTTATTCCAATTTTTAATTTCCATATTGGTCAAGCTAATTTCATTAACAATGCAATTGTATGACGACATTCGTTGTCACCGTCTTAATTGTCAATAAATATTTCAGTCTTGGGTAGCACTTAAGAAGGTCGGACGTGGAGTGATGTGGTGCTATTTGCTGAGCAGGACCTTTCCCTCACTATATTATATGGTCGCTATTGCATTCCATTGTATGCTATGGTTCTTGCTATGTTTATGCTATGGTTTGACTGCCTTGTTAGTCTAGTGGCTAGATATAAGACCGCAGACCCCGAGTTCTAATCTGGGAATTAAATCTGGGTTCAAATCCCAGGTTAGGCCAATATAAAGTTATTGGATTGTACTGTCGAAAATTCTCAGTAGCAGCCCAGGGTCTGGAAGTTGGAAGTGTGTAACCTCGGAAAGCACGTAAAGCCGTTGGTCTAGCGCCTGAACTCTTTCCGATCGTGTCGGATTGTCATCCCAATGGAATATAATAGTTAGGGAGTAAATAGTGCACATGTCCTTGCGTACACACTTGTGCACTATTTAATATGTCCTGCGCGGTTGGTTAATCTCTCTTGAGATTGGTCGCCGTGGTTGAAATCGGTCTGGAGGACATTATTTATGGTTTTTGTTCCCAATTTTAGTCCTTCAACACATTTTGAATTTAACAAAATGACAAGAGATAAAAAGTTATACCCGAATATATATTAAGTTAACACAGACGAACTAAATTAAACTTTTTTAAAGTCAGTTAAAAAATTAAATAAGAAATTTAGAGAAATATTGTTTAATAAACCAATACTCTTTAATAACGTTTCAACATTTATTATAAAATGATAGTTGAATAATGAAGCGTAGCGAAGTATTTATAATTTGAAGATCCAAGTAAACTCATTACGTTAAAGATTGTCTAGATTTAATCAAAATCAAATAACTTTGTATTAACATATTTACTTAAACGCTGTTAGTGACTCTTCAAGGACAATTTGTTTTAATTAATATTTACAAACTTTGAAAATAGCTATTGATCTAAGAATCCGTTATCTATGTCGGCACGTGATATTATTAAATAATGAAAATCAGTTAATTTTGAGTTATAATTTATTGTGTTATTTTTTTATTGTTGATAAATTATTCTGTTTAGTTTATTAAAGCGGATAACACCAAATGGAGTTGCATTTGTCACGACGGACGAACGTCATGTCAATCATGGACAGTTTGACAGCGATTGTACGCGATGATCATTCGCAAACCCATTGGCTCTTAATCGCCACTTATAAGTGGAATCTATCATTGTATAAGAAATTGAAGTGTTTGTAATTAAAATAGTAATAAATATCAACATTGTAGTCCACTTCCGACGTCCTGTTATATCAGGCAGCAAAGTAGATACGGACATCTGCATTTTTGTGAAAATGCTTTTTTTACGAAAATAAGCTTATATTCACCTTATCTACAAGTCTGTATTAAAGTTTTTTAATTTTTCTAAGCAATTACAATTATCTGGTACGTAATGAATACATCTACACTCGAGTTTTAAAAACGCCACAGTAGAAACGGACATTTGAATTTGTCCGCCTTTACTTCGGAGTATCCACAGATGATTGAACCGCAAACAAAGACATCAGTCACTATCACACTCTTTTGCATACGCGGTTACGCGGGTACGCGGTTAATTTATTGCACTTTTTGTTAAAATTATATTATTTATAGCACTCTACATTTATGTATCCTTACAATATTAGTTTCTATCGAGATATCTACCATGATTTTTACAAAAATATTATATACAGTAGCGTATTAGAATAAACAGCAGTTGACGACGCAAATTAAATAATAACTTAGTTTATTCGCACCTCATCGTTTACGTTTTGAATTGTTTTTTTTCCATTAGAAGTAGTTTGAAAGTGATAATAATTGTTGAGTTAAAAGTTTTTTTTTTTAATTTTATACTCGGTAACTAATTTTTACTAATATTATAAAGCTAAAGAGTTTGTTTGGTTGATCGTGCTAATCTCTCTCATAAAATCTTCAAAAAAATTTTTTTTTTTTATAGAATAGGTGGACGAGCATATGGGCCACCTGATGGTAAGTGGTCACCAAACGCCCTTAGACATTGGCATTGTAAGAAATGTCAACCATCGCTTATAGCCAATGCGCCAACAACCTTGGGAACTAAGATTTTATGTCCCTTGTGCCTGTAATTACACTGGCTCACTCACCCTTCAAACCGGAACACAACAATATCAAGTATTGCTGTTTTGCGGTAGAATATCTGATGAGTGGGTGGTACCTAACCAGACGAGCTTGCACAAAGCCCTACCACCATTAAAAATTAAACCGGTTTAAATTGAAAATTATGTTAGTGTTCCCCTTTATCAAATGCTATTATTGTATTTAACATCAAACTACAACCAATAGGAGCTAAGCATCAATAAAAAAAATTGCAGAAGCGGGGAACATGTATTCTTTTTGAGAGCTTCCGTTCCGTGCGCTGCCTAAACGGTTAAAGTTAAGCAACAATCACGTATGCCAGAATTGTTTTTCTTAAAAGATAAAAAAAAAGCATCCACGATATCACATGTATATCATTTAAGGATGACTCACTATAACCTTTATTTATAGTAATCAAATTAGTTCTAAAATGATCCATTATTTGCGTAGATTTTCTTCTCATTGTTAAATTTATAATTCCTCTTTTTTAATAGTTAATCATTAGTACTTATTTTTTAAGTACAGATTTAAAAGGATACAATTTCTTAAGAAGGTATCGTTTGCAGTCATAATAAATAAAGCAGAGACATACATTAAAATATGTCGGTAAATATTTAAGGGAATTCAGTTTTTCTAATGGCCAATTTTACCAGTACCAGTAACAGCCTGTTAATGTCCCACTGCTGGGCTAAGGCCTCCTTTCCCTTTAGAGGAGAAGTTTTGGAGCTTATTCCACCACGCTGCTCCAAAGCGGGTTGGTAGAATACACATGTGGCAGAATTTCAATGAGATTAGACACATGCAGGTTTCCTCACGATGTTTTCCTTCACCGTCAAGCACGAGATGAATTATAAACACAAATTAAGCACATAAAAATTCAGTGGTGCTTGCCCGGGCTTGAACCCACGATCATCGGTTAAGATTCACGCGTTCTAACCACTAGGCCATCTCAGCTCACAATTGTATGTTGCCCTATCTAGATCTGGATGCGGCGAAAACCAATAAATACTAATATTCCACGAAAATGAAACTAAAAATGTTATTATTACGGTAATACTATAAGTCCGCTTTTAGTGATTCCTTTTAGTTATACACGGGTGGAACCGCGGGCGCAGCTCGTTACCAATAAAAAGCTTAACTGAGTGATTAAAAATAGCCTGATATTCTGTAAATTTCAAGGGTGATTATACTGTTTAGAAGCAGTGATATTCATTTTTTTTTATCTGTATGTTAGCATTATACTTTATTTATATTAATTAATAAAAAAAATATTTTCTTTGATAGTTAATCAAAAGTATAATTTACTTAAAAATAGTTTTGATTTTTTGTTCATAAACAAAAATATATCTATTATGAATAAATAATAAATAAAACAGTATTATTGCATATACATTGTTATTAAAACAAAACATTTGTGTGGTTTAGGAAATTAAAGGAGTTTAGCTGAGAGACGTAGATGAAGCTATGTGAAATGTTGTATGCAAAGTAAATGAAGACATCTACAAAATTTTAGTCTAAAAATGTTAAATACTGTTTTTATGTCGCTTAGATTTCTTTAAATATCCTTAAAAATAATTCTGGAGGTTGTTATCTTAATTTATTAAATATTTTAATTAGAATGAGCTCTATTTTGATTACAACGAATATCTAACTAAAATCAGGCAGATGTCTTCTTTTACGTTGAGGCTTTTACAAAGTAAAAAAATACATTTACATTATTTCAGAAAAACGAAATAGTTATAAAACCCGTTATACAATAAATAAAAAATGTTATTTTCAATCATCATGGAAAATTTCAAGTTAATTGATACATAAATGTCGAAATGATAACTTTTTTACTTAATGTGCTCTCCTGAAAAATTTCTATTATATAGGTGTCCGTATCTACTTTGCTGCCATCGATATATAAATCCTATATAAAAAAGGATTTTATATATATAAATACATAACGATTGGATGTATAAATTAACTTGTTTATAATTATTACGTGTAAGGTTGATGAGAGAGCGCAACTACTGAGTTTGACGGTTGTTCTTGGTAGAATCTATATTTTGAATAACGCTTACCGTTTTTTTTTTGTTTTAGGTAGGCGGACGAGAAAATGAGCCACCCGATAGTAAAGGGTCACCAACACCCATAGATACTGGCATTGTAAGAAATATTAACCATCGCTTACACCGCCAATGCGCCACCAACCTTGGGAACTAAGATGTTATGTCCCTTGTGCCTGAAATTACACTGGCTCGCTCACCTTTCAGAACAACGTTGGAAAATGGAACTTTTTTTCTGTATTTGAATGCTCTTAAAAGTTTTTTACAAGTAAGTATATTTATGATTTCGATTTCTTTTGGGAACTACTTAGATAGTTTGTCGGTTTATAATAATTATTGGTAATAGATAATAACATTATTCTTCCTTTTTTAATTTACATTATTTTTATTATTTGTTTATTTAAGTAATTATAATTGTTCATTTATTGTTTAAACTTCAAGAAAATCCTTGGCGCTTTGAGAACAAGAATATAAACAACAAACTGTCATATATTTTCATATCATTAAAGGCTTGTGGAGGGCAGATACCCTCTGTAGAGGCTACAATTAAACATAACCTCGATTTAATGTGACCCGAGTCCCGACCTTTGCTTAAATAGGGTATGAGTAAGTGTATAAGCAAATGTTATATATATAGTACATAATATAAGTATATTACGTGTTAAATATTTATTAAAAACATCTATATTGTTGTAAATATACAGACTTTGTTAAAACATCTCTAGTCTCGAGCTTGAACATTATTTTTGAAAATTAATATCGACCGATAAACTGTGTACAGTATGATTGATATACATTTGTGAGAATGATGACCTTATATGATATTTCGTTGGCTAAGTACCTACCGATGTGGCGACCGTTAGTATCGTTCACTTTGTATTATTATGTTGTTCTTTGTTTGTTGTGACTTTGTTTTTTGAGAATAAAGATTATTTAAATCTAAACATACCTGCGGCGCTGACTCTGCTAGGATAATGAGGATTCCACTGAAGTTTCGAGTATAAACTGATTCCTAAAAATACTATTATATCAGTTTTATTGTGATCAATATTATGTAAAGTAGGCTTTAAACTATATTTTATTACATTACTTTTGTTTCGTTGTTAAGCTTACGTAAAGTTTAACAACGAATTTTGTTTTTCTTATAGAACTAAATTATTTGTTAATTGAAAAATAAAAATGCTGTCTTCTCTAATTATTGGTTAAAACAAAACAAAAATATTTTATAGTCATTACAATATTTTCATCTAAATTTTATAAAATATAACCTGTGACAAAAAATTTCTAATTTTTGGTTTAGTCGCGTTACATCATGAAATGTTGTGTACAGTTATTATTGGAAAACAGTTTTAGTTTAATTTATTGTGTAATGCTGTTTAAAATTATTTATTTTTGTTATCTGTTACTGTGTCTAATAAAATAAAATAAAGATAATCATTTATTTACTCTCAATATGACATAAGGTTATTGGGCTTATCATAAGACACAAAATATTAAACTGTTTGTGGGAGACTCGTGGATAGGATAAATATAAAAAAAAATACATTACAAGTCACTGAGCCAATAATCCCTTTGTAGGAGACCGTTACCTAAGATTAATATGATATATATTTATATATATTAAAATGTTAATAATCTAATAATACACACATCAAGTTTTATTAAATAAATAAGTTTGACATTAGAGCAACGTGTTTTGATCTTCGTGAACTAATTGGCGTAAAATCGATACTGTTTCGTGCGCTTACTTCCCTAATTAGTGTTCGAGAACAATCCTATAAAGTTTCTTAATAAAACTACACCCAACTTGTAGATAATTACTTCATCCTAAGTACTACTGTCGGCTAACTTGGATTTCTTTGATTTCTTTGTATTTATTTATTTATTGGTTATCCAATAGCGTTTAAATATTCTATTACTGTAAGGTAAAATCCCTTATTTTGTATCACAATTTTGTATTAGCTCACACACACACACGCATTTTGCGTTAGTGTTAGCTCACAACACAGGTTTAACAAAAGTTTATTTAATAAAGTGTGTGTTACATTTAATTGATGATGTCTTCCTGACCGATTTCTGCAACGGAAGCAATCTCAAGAGAGATTAGAAAACTGCGCAGGACATTTTATAGTGCACAAATGTGTGCACTAAAACAGGTGCAATCTCTATTGTCTCACTCTCAAAATCCTATGAGCCAGCAATCCGACATGACCGAAATGAGTTCAGGCGCAGAACTAACGGCTTAACGTGTTATTCGAGGTATAGGAGTGTACACACTTCTAATATCTAGACTCTGGGCTGCTACTGAGATTCTTCGGTAAAAAAACCGTTAATTTTTTTATCGACCCGACCAAGGGTGTGAACCCAGAATTTTGGGATCTGCGGCGCATCTAGCCATTTGATCAACGAGGTAATATTTAATTATGTATACGTTGAAGCTACTTAGAAGATAAAAAAATAAAGAGTTTTATCGATTTTTCTATATTAATATTCTATTTATATCACATAGGAAATAAGAACGAAATATTTAATTACATTAACTAGAAATTACAGGAAACTCTGTTTGACTTCTAATATTTCTTTATAATTTTTGCTTCTTTATATAATCCAATATTTCTTAATGTAATAAAATATTTTCTGATATAGATTACTTGCGTAAATATTTCATGTATATTGTACACAATTGCACAAACGAATGGCATATGTTTAACTTTTGTATATGTTTATGAACCTTGTACTTCATCCTTTAACTGGAGAAATACAAGTAATATTTTAGTGGTGGATTTAATTATGAGTGTTTAATGAGTAGGTGGGCCTCGGACACAAATTTTGTAGGCCAAAAATTTCTAAGAACTATTCCATTACAGCACTAGCGGTTTCACACTTTGAGGGATAGTACACTAGACACAAACACTTCACTTGAACTTGTTCACATGGGTTTAAAAGCGTAATTACTTTTCGAGCTCTGAGTTAGATACAATAAGTATACCTAATAACTTCATTTTAAAATAAGCATAAAGTCATAAGACATGGTACAAGAATTACTTTTGGAACATACTTGAGCACTAAGAAAGTATTTATCAAAATTCATCCTAACCTAAGGGATTGAATAGGGCGGGACGTCACGGTAGTATGCGCAAGCGATACCGTGGCGTCCCCCGAAAAGACGGTGTGGGTACCGCTGGTTTTTTAGTGGGTATTCCGGCGCCTTCAGCGTCGGCGAGCCCCACATACCCCCCCCCACTTCATGTGGGGGAAACGCGTAAATGCGTTATTTCAGCGAAAAAAAAGGGATTGAATAGGGGATGAAAGTTTCTACGATAATTCGTCATTTTTTGTGCTGAAGTAGGGAAATTGGTATTTAGGCTTCTGTTTATGAGGTAAAGAAAATGGTTTGAACCGCCAAAAAACACCCACTGCGGCCATGACAGTAACGATATATAAACTCTTGTTATTGTACATTTATTATATTATTAATAAGTATTTTATATTTTCGCGAAAAGAAATTACGTAAGCAAACTAATAAAATATTTGTATTATCAACAATTTAATAAAGCGATCCTTATATTAATCTTATGTATTAAATTTATAGAACTATATCAAATGAAGAGAATAATAAAATTGTATAATTTTAATATTAAATTTGTTTTATGTTTACTGATAAAGTAATAAAATACTGTAAATAAATGACTTACTTTACTGCAAGTAATTATAACTGAAAACTTTACTAAATAAGCACAATGTGTCATTCAATTTTATTTTGTCGCCTTATGTTTGTCATCGCTCATAGATACTAAACTGTGAAGTATATAAAACTCTTTTTATACTTTTTATACTCGTACTTTTTTTATTATTTATAGGCCAGCGTTTGACCGTTCACTTGCTTGATGTTAAGCATCGACACGGTCTAGAATATAGCACGCTTGCCTTGGAGAAATCTGTTTACTCTTGATTTGAAGACACCAACGTTGTACGCATCAGGTAATACCGACTCAGGCGAAATATTCAACAGTTTTCGTACTTTGACAATGTTTTAAATATTGTGTATCTTGCCTGTGTTTGCGTACGTACTTGTTTACTACAATTTCTAGTCTTCGCCGAGATTGGCCGCCATGGCTGAAATCTAGTAGGAGGACGTCATCAACAATACTATATTACGAGTTGAAAGGTGAGTGAACCGTTTTCCTAAACAACAGCAATAAAGTGTTGATTTATTTCATTGTAGTTATGAGCTCAACATCCACTTCCATGCTTAAATCGGTCAGTCCACAAGCGAAAAACTTTCGGAGATCATTAAAACTTTTACGATTGTATCCTCGTTCATTTATCTGTTTGTGAACCGCACATTTCCTTATATCGCTGACATAATGATTTTTTTATACGGTATCAAGAAACATTACGTGACTCTGATACATTGGTCACTTTGAGTAATTTTTGTTATAAAAACTAAAGCTTAAATTCCTTCTTAAATGCTGATCAATGTCAGATTGG
Organism: Nymphalis io; assembly: GCF_905147045.1. NCBI lineage: Eukaryota > Metazoa > Arthropoda > Insecta > Lepidoptera > Nymphalidae > Nymphalis > Nymphalis io. Next base: position 576,934 of record NC_065901.1, on the reverse strand, counting down.
CTGATTTAATTGGCCATTGGTAGCTGATAATGTAAAGGCATATATATAATAACAAACTAATGAGCGTTTAGTATTTAATCAGATTCGTAATCATTATCATCTAGGTATTTAATGCAGCCAGTGTTATTAAAGAAACAAGGAACAATGTCAGAATTATATTATATATATTAATTAAAAGCAAAAATATCAACTATTATTAAGGTTCTCCAGACCGATTTCCGCCGCAGCGGCCAATCTCAAGAGAGATTAGCCAACTGCGTAGTACATATTAAAGTGCGCAAGTGTGTCCGCAAACCCTCTCTCAAGGTGCACTCTCTATTCCCTAGCTCTCATGATCTGATGGGACGGCAATCAAACATGACCGACATTACTTGCTTTCCGAGGCACGGGAGTGTACACACTTCCAACTTCCAGACTCCAGGCTGCTACTGAGAACTTTCTGACAGAAAAACCCAATATCTTTTGATTGGCACGACCAGGGAATTGAACCCAGGACCTCCAGGTCTGCAGCCTTACATCAAGCCATTAGGCGAAAAAGTCAACATTTTCCCCTCTTCCCTCCCTCTGTGGTACTCCGCTGGTGATGCAAAGCAAAATCGCCATTTTGATCTGGGGATTGACGTTCGTTGCAACCTTAGTCCAAGGGATTACATCGAGGCTGTTATAAAAACAGCAAACAGGAAACTCGGAGTTCTGAACAAGGTGCGGCGCTTTTGTGGCGTGACCACAACAACTGTACCTCCTGTACAAAACACAGGTACGGTCTTGCGTGGAATATTGCTCGCACCTTTGGGATGGCTCCGCTAAGTACCTACTTGAGGCCTTGGACCGGTTGCAGCGACGTGCCGTACGCATTATTGGCGACGTAAAGGTCACAAACACCCTTGAACCTTTACAATTGCGTCGTGAGATAGCAGCACTGAGCGCTTTCTATCGACTGTATCACGGCGAGTGCTCTGAGGAATTATTCTCTCTAATTCCTGCTTTCACCTTCCTTCTTAAGTCCACGCGAGCTGGTTCTCGATGTCACCGCCTAACTGTGACATCAATTCCATCGCGAACAAAGAAATTTGGCAACTCCTTTCTTTGTCGCACTTCCAAAAAATGGAATTCCTTACCAGCTCACGTGTTCCCCTCCTCTTACAACCCGGGTTCCTTCAAACGAGGCGTGAAGAGGCATCTTGCGGGCCGGCAAGGCGAAGGCGGCTAGTGCAGAACGTTTTTCCCATCTGTACTGGCCGTCGTCGCGTTTGGACTCTACTACCACTTACCATCAGGTGGAGTAGAGTTATTTGCCCTCCCAGCGAATATAAAAAAAAAAGTCCAACGAGGCAGTCAACTGTTATTATATTAATATGGAAATTCGTACTTAAGGAGAATCTATGTATTAAAACTTAAATTGTTGTGGATTATCATTGACCGTCATTGATTGATTGAGTGTCACTGAAGGATTTTGCCTTTTGTAAACATATATTACAATAATAACATAAATCGTAATCTTCTTAAATTTAAATACGAGAAAATAAATGTTTTCCAGAGACATTCCTACAAACATTGCGGGTGTCACGTAATCCGGATTTAGAGGGATAATCTGCTCAATATCGACCCTTTGAGGATGTTCATCGAAAAGTAAAATATTTATCGAAAACACTACCACAACACATACGTGTCTTGGGTGTGTGTATTTGAAATTAACATCACATACATACAGGAACACACAAATATTATTATTAATATTATTTAATATTATAAGCAGGAGGACAACACAAATGAGACACATTGGGAACTAAGATGTTATATACTTTGTGCCCGTATTTACACTGGCGCACTCAGCGTTCAAACCGGAACCCAACAACACCAAGTACTGCTGTTTTGCGGTAGAATATCTGATATGTGGGTGGTACCTACCCAGAAGAGCTTGCATAAAGCTCTACCACCAGTAATACGCTATAAAATTAATACGCTTATACAACAGGATAGAAATACCACTATATATATATATATATATATATATATATATATATATATATATATATATATAGCTACATAGTTATAGGTAGGCGGACGAGCAAATGGGCCAGCTGATGGTAAGTAGTCACGCCCATTGGCATTGTAAGAAACGTTGCAGCACCAACCTTGGGAACTAAGTTGTTATGTCTAATTATACTGACTCACTCTCCCTTCAATTAGGAACACAACAAGAACAAGTACTGCTGTTTTGCAGAAGAATATCTGATAAGAGGACTTGCACAAAGCCCTTCCACCAGGAATCATTTAATATTTTAATATTAACACGGATTCGTAAAAACTTCACAAACCCCAGTACAAACTTTAATCAAATATTATTTCGCTGAATTTACACCTCGTTACGAACTATCCGCGACCGAGTAGATAATGCAGCATCATTTGAATTGTATTTGCGAATTTTAGTATAACTCTGTATTTTACTGTTAATTCTACGACCTTGTACGAATACGGTTGTGTCTTAAGTTTAAGTTCTGATTGATGATTGATTGAAATATTCTGAAGTATGTATTAGCGTATATTAAAAATGTTAATTCCAAATAAAATCATGATGCTTGCTTTTTGATTGCCAAAAATCTTATACCGGAGGGAAACGTCAACCAGACCGAAAAAAAAACCGGGGAAGAAACTCAGTGAGATCTTTATTTATCAAAATAATACTTATACAATTTTAAAAATTACTTATTAATTTTTTTTCAGTAAATATTTGTGAAAAAAAAGCTGGAATAGCCTAGTGGTTAGAACGCGTGAATCTTAACCGATGATCGTGAGTTCAAACCCAGGCAAGGATCACTGAATTTTCATGTGCTTAATTTGTGTTAATAATTCATCTCGTGCTTGACGGTGATGGAAAACATCGTGAGGAAACCTGCATGTGTCTAATTTCATTGAAATTCTGCCACATGTGTATTCTACCAACCCGCACTGGAGCAGTGTGGTGAAATAAGATCCAAACATTCTCTTCAAAAGGGAAAGGAGGCCTTATCCCAGCAGTGGGATATTAACAGGCCGTTATTGTTACATATTTTTATGTACTTTTTACTTTGTTTCTTTAGAATTTGTTATCATTCATGTAAAGCAAAGTTCAATTACAAATTACGAATTCTAAGCAGCAATTTATATTTAAGTAAGGTTTTTTTTAAATATAGTGTTGCGAAACTCGACGCTAAATGTGTAAAAATTTTTATATAATAAAATAAAGTTCAGTTGAGCATATTTTAAACATCTACAAAGGATATGATTAAATAGTTTATCAGTAGTTCTATTAATTTGTGATGATTTCAACTTAGTCAATATTTGGTTTATACCGGAATCTGGGAAGAAAAAACAAGCAATTATAATTTACTGTTGCACCTTTCAAACCAATCAGCTAATTCGATATTTTTTTTCTAATTAATGGCGTAGATGTAAAATACTTTCCTAAAAGCATCAATTTGTAAATGATTAACTACGTTATGAATGGTAGTTTCGACGCGAAATGTTTTCAGTCATGCAATTTTCCCGTGTAATGTTTCTAGGCTTAATTACTGATGGAGCAGTAATTTTATTTTTAACATATACTGTACTAGCTACTTGTCTTGCCTTCGCACGGGTAGAAAAAGGGTCTATAATGTTTATGTAATAATATCCAGGGACATTTTTTCACATACGGCCATCTGATCCCAAATTAAGCTTGTACAGAGCTTGTACTATGGAAACCAGACAACTGATATACTACATACACTATTTATTATTATATATGTTTATATATAATAATAAATAATATATGTAGTATATCATATTATTATTTATGTTATATATTTATATTTATGTATGTATTCATGTATATATTTAGTTGTATCGTAACAAATATTATAACTCTGTTGGTTTAGGCGCTTTTTCACGCCACAAATCGTGAGATAGCAGCACTGAGCGCTTTCTATCGACTGTATCACGGCGAGTGCTCTGAGGAATTATTCTCTCTAATTCCTGCTTCCCCCTTCCTTCTTAAGTCCACGCAAACTGGTTCTCGATGTCACCGCCTAACTGTGACATCAATTCCATCGCGAACAAAGAAATTTGGCAACTCCTTTCTTTGTCGCACTTCCAAAAAATGGAATTCCTTACCAGCTCACGTATTCCCCTCCTCTTACAACCCGGGTTCCTTCAAACGAGGCGTGAAGAGGCATCTTGCGGGCCGGCAAGGCGAAGGCGGCTAGTGCAGAACGTTTTTCCCGTCTGTACTGGCCGTCGTCGCTTTTGGACTCTACTACCACTTACCATCAGGTGGAGTAGAGTCATTTGCCCTCCCGGCGATATAAAAAAAAAAAAAAAAGCGGCCCACGTAAGTAAATTACAAGTAATTGTAATTTTTTTGCCAATTTACACAAACCCGTAATGAATTATATATCAATATTATACTCCCTCCCATAATCGTTAGTTGCTATTACACATATAATAAATACTTCATTACGCACAGGATACTTTCTAACATCGTGGAAAACTACAATTATTAAAGCTCTTCCGAAAAAGACAAATGTAGACTCAGTAAAAGACTTACGACCAATTGGAATATTGGCTGTTTTATCAAAGGTTTTGGAAAAGGCTGTAAATCAACAAATTGTTATCTTTTTTATTATTTTGTACCTTAATTTTGTCTTTGTTTCTTTTTAGCGAATAAAGTTATTTATTATATTATTATTATTGTTATATAATATACAAAATTAAAATCAAAAGAACAAAATACACATTACAAACTTAAAGCAGAAACACGCCGTCGAAAGGATTGTCCTGTATATTATTATTATATATCTAAATTATGGATCTAAACCTTCCATCCAGTAGTTTTTGAGCTTATTGCGTTCAGATAGACTGACAAATAGACGCGGCGATGGGAGTTTCTTTTATAATACGTAGTGATATTTTTAATATATTCTATATTTTTTTGCCAGTTCTTCTCGGAAGAATCTACTCTTTCAAACGCGGTCGTAATGCTTGACGATTTGTAAGTACTTGTAAAAGTCTATTTGAATAAAATCATTTTTATTTGATTTGAAACTATAAGTTCTTCTAACACTCGACTCTCATCAATCGAATTGAACGACAACCCGACGCGACCGGAGAGAGGTCAGGATCAGAACAAACGGCTTATCGAGGCGGGCGCGTAATAAAACTCCGTGCTCATACTGCAAATATCTAAACAGAAACTTCAAATAATCAAATCAACAGCTAATCATTGTCCACTGCTGAACATAGGCCTCTCCCAAGGTGCGCCAAAGCTCCCTGTCCTCCGCCTTCCGCATCCAGTTGGTGCCCGCCACCTTTTTAAGGTCATCGATCCACCTGGCTGGAGGGCGAGGGCTGGCGGTTGAAGACTTTCGTCTTCAAACATTGCGGTATAGACGACTTGAGGACTTGACGAAGGTTGCCAAATGCTGCCCATCCCAAGCGAATTCTTCGATTGGCTTCCTTCTCGAAGTTGTTCCTACCGACTTGTATTATCTGTCCTAGGTAGGTATATGTCCTAGGTAGGTATATAATATTCACTAACAACTTCGAGAGGTTTCCCCTCGACGTATATCGGTCCCGGCACGACATGCCAATTGAACATGACCTTGGTCTTGTCCAAGTTCATACCGAGACCGACACACCGGGAAGACTCGCTTAGGCTACGCAGCATTTCGGTGAGTTGTTGTTACAACTTATTAACCTCGAATCCGGAACCTCGAGACCTACAGCCATATTACCCATCATAGCAACGAGACAGTAAATGTATCTAATTGTAAATTATAAATGAGTATGTCTTATTTTGAATGGATTCGGTAAATGGTAAACACGAATATCTCTATAATTTTGTACAGGTAATAAAAGTCAATTCTTTTTTGGTTTAAAAACTTAATACCTTCAGGCTAATTGTACCTCGGTAAGACGCGGTAATCTAACCCAATTATCCGGTGAAAAATGGTAAAAAGTAAAATGATCAAACGGGCGAGAGTCAGGCTATAATATTTTACTTTATAACAACGAGATATTAATAAGTTTTTGTTTTAAGATTTTTGTAATATAGTTCGAAGTTAGCTTCAAACACAGGGCTGTTTCATTAGATTCGCAATCAAAAAACCTAACGAAGCATTTATGTTTAATTCTTTTTACTATAAATTTTATACAAGGGATTATCTGGATGGCTACTGTTCATGTTTTTCAATTTCAAAAACAAATTACACGGTAGATTTGATTACACAGCTTTGATTGATACTAGTTTTGGTAAGTTAATATTAATATTGTCGATGAAACTCGCGGTGTTATTAAACTATAAATTAAGTTACTTTGTTATACAAATAACGTAATTTATATTTATATGACTATACATTTAATATTATATATTTAAAAATGAAAAGTAATAACTTGCAAATCAGGATATTTGGAGCTCATTTTATCACGCTGTTCGTGTATGGTGGATATAAATGTGATGAAATATCTTACGTTTTCTTTTTTCATTAAGCACGAGGTATAAATAGAAATAATGTACCTTTATTTCTGTTTTGAATAGGTTTAACCTTCCAAACGGCCATTTCGGCTTTCATTTTTAATTAATTAAATGCAATGCACTTAGGTTTTTTTAATCAGCCTTAATAACCAACAGGCACAATTTTTTACGGTTGTTGATTTTATTGTTAACTAGCGGTGCCCGCGGTTTCACCCGCGTATAACTTAAATAAATCACTAAGAGCAGACTAATAATGTTTCAGTATATACAGAATTTTAAGTTTTATTTTTGTCGGATACTAGTACTAGAAAAATATTACGACATACTTATTTTTTAATTATAACAAAATCAATAAATCAAAATAACATAAATTGAATTTGCTATTAATATGAAATGTTTATAAATCTCCTAAATCACTAATTGTAGGTAGTTTAGACAGGTTTATTAGATACGCGTTTAACCGACGTATATCCAGCATTACCTGAACCCTATTTTATATGATTGATTATAAAAATTTAAGCTCAATATTACCGTAACAGCCTGTGAATATCCCACTGCTGGGCTAAAGGCCTCTTCTCCTCTTTTTGAGGAGAAGGTTTGGAGCTTATTCCACCACGCTGCTCCAATGCGGGTTGGTGGAAGCTCAATATATATTGGAAGAATCTAAATCTCTGAAACTGTCCATTTTTTAACTTTGTTTTTTTCTATAAACTTAAAAGTTAATCATCATTAAAAAAAAACTATCATTTATAGGTAGATAAAGTTTCAGCCAATTTCAGTAAACAGTTATTTTATAGCATTTTTACTGAATAAATGTTCAAAATGATTCTTTAAATTGACAAAACTTTTTTATGTATTAAACGATTGAAATAAAACAAACACACAGCAACAACAAATTAAAGTGAAGCTGGCCACAATACATTCGTTAAAACCGCACACAAATCCGCTAAGCCGTTTCTATGATTAGCGTGCACAAACGCACATATAAACAGACAAAGAGACAAAAATTCTAGCAATCATTGTTTTGGGTTCTATCACGTTGATAAAGGCCCCTAGCAATAGTTTTTTTTTTATAGAATAGGAAGGCGGACGAGCATATGGGCCACCTGATGGTAAGTGGTAACCAAACGCCCTTAAACATTAGCATTGTAAGAAATGTTAACCATTGCTTACATTACCAATGCGCCACCAACCTTGGGAACTAAGATTTTATGTCCCTTGTGCCTGTAATTACACTCACCCTTCAAACCGGAACACAACAATATTAAGTATTGCTGTTTTGCGGTAGAATATCTGATGAGTGGGTGGTACCTACCCAGACGAGCTTGCACAAAGCCCTACCACCAGTAATAAAAGTTTTACATTATTATACATATATCTTCTATGTACAGACAGCGATCAGTTACAGATTTACGAACGCGTGAATCTTAACCGATGATCGTGGGTTCAAACCCGGGCAAGCACCACTGAATTTTCATGTGCTTAATTTGTGTTTATAATTCATCTCGTGCTTTACGGTGAAGGAAAAACATCGTGAGGAAACCTGCATGTGTCTAATTTCATTGAAATTCTGCCACATGTGTATTCTACCAACCCGCATTGGAGCAGCGTGATGGAATAAGCTCCAAACCTTCTCCTCAAAAGGGAGAGGAGGCCTTAGCCCAGCAGTGGGACATTAACAGGCTGTTACTGTTACTGTTACTATATTAACATCGCAGCTGTAAAGATTGATACGGTATACATATCTAAAAACATTGACAGAAGTTCTTCGAATCATTTTAATTAAAAGTTAACTAACTAAGGCGTTGTTTTGTTCAGCTTTTTTTCATAACTTGAAACACAATCATTAAATATAATGGAAAAGTGACAATTAAGAAAACTTTAAAAAGTTCGCTGATAATGATGAACAATATTATAGTACATTTAGTTAAATATATAACAAATGGGAAATTAAACAAAATCTACCAAGTATTACAGACACGGGATACTAAAATGATACAAATTTAAAAATAGAATAAACATATGTTTTCGAATGTTCTTGAAATACCAGAACCTATCAAATTATCATCAATAAAGTCATTTTTTTTCCACAATTATGTTTGCTTATTACTTGATTTAAAACATCATCGGCTTGCTCACAAATAAAATTGTAATGACCGTATACTCAACTTTTATTAATGAAGGTAGAAAGAAAAATCAAAATAAAGAAATTATAAGAAATATAACTTAAAATATATAAATCGAATTGATTGATTTCTTTTCGACAGACTTAGTGATGTCCTTCGTCAAGTAATTTTGTCAATATTTTGTGTAATGGTGTGTGATAGATCGTGGTTAGGTAAGACTAAGAGAGGTCATTGCACGGTGGCGTGACAAGGAAGTGTTAACAGCGGGGCGTGCCTGCGCTATCGCGTATCTCGCGTACAACAATCGCACTTGTCAGTTTACCTTGGTCATGGTAAAGATGAGGAACAGAAATTCAAGCCCCATTATATTGTATAAGAATAAACCTTGGCGTAGTTTTAGTGTTCGTTAAAACTTTTTATATTAATTCAAGTTATATTTGCGTCAATTAAAGCTGGTGGAATCGCTATAAAATAATCTATTTTTAAATTATAATTATAAATATTAACATTAAGGTATGACCCGTGACAGATACAATATGTTTGTGATGATTGCTAAGTCATATAAATTACAAATATGACATAGTGTGTGTAGTTATACGTATACACGAACGAAAGTGTTAGCTCTGTTTCAATTCCACGCTTTGCCTTCACTAAATCTTAGCTCGCAACCCATACATTTCTACAGCGTTGCATTACTCGCGCACTATCTTACAAAGGTTTTAGCACTTGACGATGTAACGAGGCCCGTAAGTGTTCCGCTAGCCAGTTTAAATGTACGGAGCTTGAAAATTGTCGGAAGAAATATTTGCGCAGCTAAACATACCGTTTAAGTGGAACCAGTATTTAGCGGAGCGTATACATTGTATGCGTTTTACTTCTGCTTCATTGTTATTTATTATACCTTATATTGATACATTTGATTTTATGAGAGGAGAGTTATTAATATTATTGTTATTTATATATATTGGAAATAAATTATTGCCGTGTTAATCAAACATATATTTATCAGTCTACCAAAAATCGCAGCTCATATTTTATTAAAATGATCCAATTTTGTTCGGCTAAGTTTAAACGTCTAGTTGGGAATCGAAGCACGTGTTGACTATTTGTTGATGGCTAAAAAGATTTAGAATTGATATTAGGTTACTAAAATTTAGATGAAAGCCGTGTGTTTTGAGATAAGTGTATGTCTACACTAGGTAAGTACTTCGGAGTTTTGCATTCGATTAACACTATTTTAAGATATCTTTTGCTTTTATTATTTTGTCGATTATGTGAAGAAATTTCATTTTTAATTCAAAATAATATTGTAATTAGTTCAATATTGTTCTATTACTAATTATGTATTTCATAATTTTTATATTATATAATGTAAAATAACCCATTGCCGACTAACTATAGTCTCTAAATTTAAAACCCGCACTTGAAATTTTTGTACAAGTGTATAAATTAAATAATGACTCAATATGTATGAGCTAATTGAATGATTTTTAAATAAGAATTTGAACACGTATTCCGTTAATTTAATTCCCGATTGCTGGGAAACGGTAGAAGGAGTCGAGTTTGAAAGAAGTGTAAGGTAAATAATAATCAGAGAATTCCAGAAACATGCTCTAATGAAGCCAGAGTCGCGCCCGAGGGCACGGTAAACATTTTTAATCCGCGGCGCATCTCATAAATTTCAGACCGCAGATGAAGTCGCTTTTGTTTTTCTTAGAGAAAGAAACATTTTTCGCTAAATTTACGCTGCTAAGGTACGACGCGTCCGCGTTAGTCGATTGTTATTTACTTTAATTGTCACTTTTTAACACATATTGCAAAATATAATGTATTCCAAGTAGTTGCTACTATTTTTTTGTTATTATGCAAAAAGAATCGAGCATTTCAGTTTTAGCGAACACGAGTATAATTAGGCAAGCTTTATTAGCTTTATCGATAATTTTGATCCAATGAATTCTAACTAGTCTTAACATCTACTTAAAGTTTTCCAACATGGAATATATTAACTCGAGCGACAATTTTGCATATGCATTCCAGTTTAACGAGTCTCTCGTATTCATATGACTGCATTAATGATTAAGTGATATAGATTCACGAATGCTAAAACAGGCATTCTATATTCATCGTAGACAAAATAAGTATATTTTATTCAAAGATATGCTAGCGATATAACCGGTCGTATATTAGGGTATGTCAAGTAATAGCGTGATTGGAAACAATGTTGTAGAAGTCTCGAATCATTGCCTCATTTGCCTTAACCAATGTTTAACTATCAAACATTTTCAAACTCCGCTAGACCATTTTTAAATTTAATAGACTCGTAGCCTTCGAAAAAGGGAATAAAAAATAGCGTTTAACATATAAGATTCGTAGGTCAAAAATGGCTAAGATTTGTTTTCAATTCTAAAGTTATAAGATATAATTTTTTAGTTGATTATTTTATAACATGTTATATCTGGTATATGAAACCAGCTTCAAGATGTCATCCTCAAGGTCGACTTGAGGATTAGACTATTTTTTGCAGTGTGTTAATAATCTGTTAGTACTTACATTCCTCAATTCTATATTATACTTTTTTTATTATAATTACTTCTATAATCTGTATTCTTATGCTTATAGCGTGTAACGTTCAAAAAATATGTTCTTTTAATTCTTTGATTTCATGTATTTGATATATATATATATATAATTATTTTAATAATAATGTAAGCACTTGCTTAATTTTGCCTTATCATTTGACTCAGCCACTTTGAACGCACGGTTTTTATAAAACCGTAACAAAATTTCTTTGTATCGACAAAGTAGCCTCCGAACTCCCATTTTCACGATAATGATCTGTCGCACCTTGTGGCCATTAAGGGTCAGGCGATCGCCAGATAGGGAGCAATTTATGCACTGTACACTTAAAACCACGATTTCCTTGTATTTACTTCGTTTTTATGAGTTGCAACTTTACATAATGTAACGTTTCGAGATAACGAAAACAAGAACATTTGACTAATGGCTATCTATTTGTAAACAAACAAAGTAACAACTAATAACACTCGTAATTAACTCCGATGGTAAAACCGAACTTCGGTTCCTTTGTATCGCAGATCACAGTTTACTCGATAAGTATTCGCTAGCAAAGAGCGGTTTATTTGTTAAGCTTCTTCGTAAATACGTGAGACTGTGTTATTGACGTATCACTTTCCACGTCATGGCCCGCTGATGCTGAGAAATAGAGAGAGACGTGGGATGTTTGCCAATCAAAGGCCTCGCCGGTGTCTGCAGAATAAATTTATCTATATTAGTCTTTCTCAATTCAGACACGTGAGCCTAGAGACGGTAGCTGAATTCTAGCTTTGTAATAATTACTGGTCATATTATCATTACGAACAAACACACCGAAGGAAAAAAATTAGCCAATAAATGAATAATATTAATTTAATGAATTTAGTAAACGCGCCACGCACAAGAGAGTAGAGAGTGGCGGCACGACGGTATAAGAAAACGTCCTGCCGCTTACCGTCACGGTATTCGAGTCACTTATCCCTTAAGCCACTCGCGTCAATAGATATTTCTTATCAAAAGTACGAGTAGCCTTTTCCAAGTATATCGTTGTGTTGAGTGGTGACCAGCGTGTGTAGACTTTTGCAATCTAAGAATTATACTAAACTAGTTTCCGCCCGTGGCTTCGCCTACGTGCATGCGGAGTTTTCGCAGGAATAATTGATGAGTAGGTGGTACTAGCCCAGACAAGCTTGCATAAAGCCATTCCTACCATTAGTAACAACTGAACTTGTCATTAAACTTAAGACTTATCCAATTAAATTATAAAAATATTGTATTTTGAAATGATCATAATATGAGAATTATAAAAGTACTACGAGAAATCGAAGCACTCATTGTGAAATGAAAGCAGCAATTTTCGGAACAACAACGCTAATAAAATGCGAACATTTCACATATCGGCGAGCGAGCCATTACCATAAACAATTTGCGATTCGGCACCTGCATCAACAATTCCATAGGTTTTCGTTCATCGATTCCACGGGTAGTCGGCTTTCACTCTCAATTGCTGTATACGATCATGCAATTGAAAAACTGGGAAATTTACTGGAATAGCTTAGGTGCTATTCACATCCAAATAAGTTAGGCGATATTAGTACGAAAATGAATGTGACTTCGCAAAATATATACCCTGATATAGAGTTAATATAATTTATCTCTAGCTTAAAATAAAAATTGCAATTAGATTTTTTATTCTCTGTTGTTGATGGTAAAAGTTTAAAACGACAAGAGCGATACGATTAATATATATTTAAATATACTTATAAAGTCATTTGACCTGACGTTCATATTCCTTAACGCACACTCAAAACTACTGCCAGAAAGCTGAATTTTGGTACAAATTATTATATAAAGCCGAGATGACCCAGTGGTAAGGACGCGTGAATCTTAATCGATGGGTTCAAACCCGGGCAAGCACCATTGAATTTTCGTGTGATTGATTTGTGATTATAATTCATCTCGTGCTTTACGGTGAAGGAAAACATCGTGAGGAAACCTGCATGTGTCTAATTTCACTGAAATTCTGCTACATATACACATGTGTATTCCAAAAAACCGCATTAGAGCAGCGTGGTGGCTCCAAACCTTCTCCTCAAAAAGGTAGAAGAGGCCTTTAGCCCAGCAGTGGGATATGCACAGGCTGTTACGGTTATTTTATAACGTAAGAATTCACTAATAAAAAAATGGAAGAGGAACGAAAATGAGAGATGTATCTTAATGATAATGTGAGCCGTGCGAAGTCGGGATGAGCAGCTAGTTTATTTAAAATGTTGGGATAGGGTTATCATTTCGTTTCAAAATCAAAGTTACTGTTAAGACCATACATCGATCCATGAACAAGTGTTCGATGTTCATTGTACTGGGTAGATTGAAAGACTTTTCGTGTTAATAAAGCTGCTTTATGTCGTCAGGTCAAGAACAGGGCCGGGTCTGATCGTACCGAGGGTCTCCCGTTTTATCCCTCTCACACTCGATTACACAACCGATGCAGCCATTCGCATAATAGTAGAAAGCTCTCTGTGTCCCGTTACATTTCTAACATATTAAGCAATTTTCTTTGAGAGCCTCGAGACTACTTCCGATTATTGTGCGGTTTAAAATAAAATAAGCTAAAATATTGAACGCGCCGACAAACCCTCGAGAAAAGTTGCTAAGAAATTGTTCCTGGAATATATTTTATACAAATTTAATATTATTACAGACTATTTAGCGACAGTTCACAGACATTCTTTTATTTGTATAATTCAGTACAACAAAATATTCTAGAAACATTTTACTTTTCCGTTCCAATATTAAACAATATTTTAAAGCTTAAAATATGTATATATATATATATATATATTAAAAACTTCATCTATTTACTCACACATATTTTGATTTAGTTTATTTTGGTGGTTTATAAATTTTATAGTAAATGTTTTACTTTACTTCAATTAATTTTTTTAATATTAATATGCTACCAATGAGTACTAATGTTTATATGTTATGTTCATGTGGAAATATAGAAGGTTTATGATTTATATGTTTTTGTTAAACGTTTGTATCTCTAATCAATTAAGATTTACGTAATTACGGCCAATTTACTCAAAGCAAAGCTGGTTAATAATTTACTAGGTAATAATTTAAGCGATGTATTCGTAAGTACCAGGTTTTTAAAAGAATAATCATTTTCCTATAACAATTCGGCGGCATGCATCTTATTTATTACGACAACCTGACTGATCATTTGGCCGAGCACTGGCCTCAAAAACACTAAATCGAATAGACCGTAACACCACACAATTACTAGTTCGCCACCTAGTTCGAAACTAATCGGGTTACCATCGTGACGTCGCTGGCCGGGCCAGTTCTAACAACAATTCCACTTCATTTTTTTAGCTGATTATTATCTTCATTTCATATTCTATCATAAAATAAATTATACTTCATTTTATAAATTAAGTTTATGGTTATATAAATTTTATTATGTTTCCAAAAGTATTGATAAAATATCTTTGCCTCGCTTTTAAGCTATAGAGAGAGAAAAATAACATGAATTTACGTAATCTGTTATCTTTTGAATCGGTGTCAGCTAAAAGCAAACTTTTGGCAAGTCATATATTTATGAAAACTTCAAGAGTAAGTGATTGAAATCATTACACAAACTTTTTTTCAACGTAAAGTAACGTAAGCGCCGAGATGGCTCAACGTCAGTAATTAGTTGATTAAGAAGAATGCTAATTAAAACTCGGACAAGCAGTTCAGAATTTTCATTTGGTTGTTTTGTGTTTATAACTCATCTCGTGCTCAGCGGTGAAGAATAATATCGTCAGGAATATATTATGTCTGAAGAAATCCTGACACGTGTAAAAACCAACCATCATCCTCAATGGCGTATAATAAGCTATAAACCGTTTCCTCCAAAAGAGTTCTAAATACAGTAATGGGATATTTCTAGGCTATTATTGACTTTACTTTTATTTACAATGTAAATATTATTTTTAAGTTTTAGCTTAAGTGGCAATTTTTTAAGTCACTTTTTATTTTGTTTGTAATAAAATATTACAGTGCAACCACTATATTTTGTTAGCGTGTTAAAGGCTTAGCTTTAATTTCATCTCTTGGCGAGCAAGCAAATAATTAAAAGAGAAGAGATTCTAGTGTTTTCGTGCTACATGCACGGCTGCAGAGATTAAGTTTATTATAATTGGACTATTCTGTCTTTAGCATAGAAAATATAATTATTATTAATAATTATTAAAGTGTAAACCCGAATGAATTAACAAGTACGAATGTGTCAATTCATAAAATATTATATATTTAACTACAAATGATGTCCAAATTTTCTATTTACATATGATACTTGCAAAACCCGGCAAACATTTTGTCTGTATAAATCAATTATCATGACGATCGTTGGAGCAGTTAATGGATTACAGCGCCAACTAAAGGTAAATTACAACAAAGTGGGTAACATAATAACCTCTATGAAAACTAAAATATACTGTGTGCCTATTTTTATTTTCAAACGGTGTTGAAGTCTATAATGTCAAATAGATACCGACATTCATTATATATATATAGGCTTCGTAAATATCTGCAATAATAATATCTTTTTAGTCGGTTAATTTTATTCTTGTGTATTTTTTTATAATTAATGAGTGTAACGTTTCTTCATGACTTCATTTTAATTTTACTATCTCTTTTCTGTTATCTAATAAAACTGCGATTTAAAAAATTAAAAACCTAAGTGAGTTAAAACTTATCAATTCCCAAGACACTGTGTTGGAGAGTCAAAGATAAAAAACCCCTTAAGTGTCCTGCAAATTCCTGTTCTTATATTTCAAAGACGTCCATTAAATATTATTTTCCTGATAATTCACTCCCAAGCTGACGGGAAAGAGGATACTTTTTATTCTCAAGCCATAATTATATATTTATTTTTAAATTTAATGTGAATGATGTGGAAGAGTATATTGATTATTATATGGGATTAGTGTGCTATATTATTTTGTTTTATTTAAGCAACTAAATTTAACAAATCAAGTCAAATCAAAGAATTCTTTATTCAAGTAAATCCTATTCGAATAAAGAATTATTATAAATAATTATGCTTTGAAATCGTTTCGTTGCAGTATTTAATTAAATGTAAAGCTATCAATTGAGAATAAAAGGAATCAATCAAATACAATTAAATTTATGCATATCCTGCATGGGAATCGACAAATATTAACTTCACTTAACAGTCCATGTTTCTTCGAAAATTATATATTCAAATAAATACAAATAATTACTCATAAACTCATTTACAGTACTCATAAACTTCAAGGTCGAATTTAATGAAAAAAGTTTAAATTAAGTTACGCACAGTATAATATGCTTTTGAAAATATTTACAATCGTTTTTATATGTTAAAATAAAAAAAGATGGTAACCCTATCTGCGGTTGAATATACGGCTGATACATTATGGTTATCTGGCGAACTGGCAGGCACCGCCTATTTCATTGCGCCGCGACCCTTGCGGCGCGACCGTGGATTTGTGGATACCAAGATAAGCACTGTACTCTTGTTTATAAAACACGTTCGAACATCGCTATGATATTTAGTTTCGGGACTTTAGTGTAGGGCTTTATATACGGATAATATGTTATACCATGGATGTTATATACGGTTATTGCTTGAAAGTGTGATATATATATTTTCATTTTATTTTTGATTCGAATCATTTATTGGAGTGCCTCAGGGGTGAACCCGACTCGTATGCCGTGACGAGAAGCGGCATGACACTTTCTTATGCTGTGCAGTCTGAAATGCGCTTTTAGCGATTAGTGATACCTTATAAGCAAAATATGAATAAGGTTATGTGAAAATTAAACTACTTCATTTAAATTATTTTATGAAGGCAGATTAGCAAATGACTATTGGATCCCAGATGTTAATCCTTTGTGCGTTTAATTAAGCTGCCTTCATCACCATTTAAACTGGAACCCAGCAATACAATATATTGATATTTGGTGGTATGATAATTAATACGCAGATGGCTGTGCAAAGTCCTACCAATTGGCAATATTTTTATATATATTGTAACCCTAAAAATTTTAATTTTTCAATATTTTAATTTTATTAAAATATTGTATTTATTTTACCTAATCTAACCGGTTTATAAAATAAATTACGGTTTTCGAATCGGCATTCATCGGCTTTTTATAAGTATATTCGTTGAATATAGTGAATCGTTGGCATTGAATATATTGTTTGTACATTTCTTATATTGGTTTTTATATTCGTTTCAGATTATATAGAAAATTATACTACGGAGGGTTACCTACGTCATCCATTTTGTAAAACTTATTTGAGAGGTTCAGGTTACCAAACCGTAAGTAAAACACATTTTATTCGTTTAGTCGAGGCATATTATTTGTTATTTAAGTAGTATTTAATCGATTCTTCGTTTAATTCCAGTCTTTGTATCAAAACCGTGCCACATGCAATAAAAGTCATATATTGCCTTATTTCTACATATTTAAATACTCCTGAGGTGAGTTGATGCATAAATTACATTATATAATCAATATACCACGTGGTTCATTATTTATTTTTAACAATTTCTTCGTATTTTATTCAAAAACTGAACACAGACTTTGTCAATGCACTAGGTAACCTGGGTCGAATCCTAATGTGATTCGAATTGCTTGGAAGCTTTGTTTTATTAATTTAAATATAGTTCTTGCTTTCTAATATTGTTTTTTCTAATTGAGTAATAATTTTTCACGTTTTGACACTTTAAAAGTTAACTTTAATCACCTCAATTGTCTAGTTTATTACTTGGTTTTATTAACTTATTTTTTTTTGTACCTGTGTCTAGGGCATTCTTAGGACCTTCTTAGTATTTATGTAAGATTTACATTTTACCCTCATCCCTCCCTCTGTGGCATACCGCTGATGATACAAAGCAAAATCGCCATGCTGGGGATGGACGTTCGCTGCGACCTTAGTCCAAGGGATTACATAGAGGCTATTATAAAAACAGCTTCACGAAAACTCGGAGTTCTGAACAAGGTGCGGCGTTTTTTCACGCCGCAACAACTGTGCCTGTTATACAAAACACAAGTACGGTCTTGCGTTGAATATTGCTCGCACCTTTGGGATGGCTCCACTAAGTACCTACTGGAGGCCTTGGACTGGTTGCAGCGACGTGCAGTACGCATTATTGGCGACGTAAAGGTCACAAACACCCTTGAACCTTTACAATTGCGTCGCGAGATAGCAGCACTAAGCGCTTTCTATCGACTGTATCACGGCGAGTGCTTTGAGGAATTATTCTCTCTAATTCCTGCTTCCCCCTTCCTTCTTAAGTCCACGCGAGCTGGTTCTCGATGTCACTGCCTAACTGTGACATCAATTCCATCGCGCACAAAGAAATTTGGCAACTCCTTTCTTTGTCGCACTACCAAAAAATGGAATTCCTTACCAGCTCACGTGTTCCCCTCCTCTTATAACCCGGGTTCCTTCAAACGAGGCGTGAAGAGGCATCTTGCGGGCCGGCAAGGCGGTGACGGCTAGTACAGAACATTCTTCCCGACTGTACTGGCCGTCGTCGCGTTTGGACTCTACTACCACTTACCATCAGGTGGAGTAGAGTCATTTGCCATCCCGGACATATAAAAAAAAAAAAGATAGGTAATAAGTTGTTTTGTTCACAGGGAGTGTTTTTTTTTCTTTAATTTTATATATACTTTGTATATTGCATTACAAAGTAATATAATATTTTTCGGTGGACTCAATCGAGCAATTGTTGCTGATTTGGAGCTGTTAGAGGCTCTGCTGTTTTGTGGAGGGGAGGCTGCTTGTCCAGTGGCCTGCTGTTGTTGCTGGTGCTTTTTGCTGCTTCGCACTGCTTTTATTTATTTGTTCACTCATTGTGACAATGCGTTCAGGGTTTGCACTATCCTGCTTATTTATTTATTTAAGTCTATCACTTAATTTTAACCGATGCCAACTCACTTACAGCTAACTCACTTATAATATTTTATTGTCTTAATGTTAACTTAATTGACCAGATACTGTCAACGGCCCACCCCCTGATTTTGATGTTATAAATTTTATAAATAAAATTTTATAATCTTTATGATGAGTTTTATTAATGTAACGGTAACTTGGTGGAACGAACCCCGTACACACGAGAACCCCATGACAATATATATATATGGTGGAATAAGCTCCAAACCTTTTCCTCAAAAAATGGAGAGGAGGCCTTTAGCCCAGTAGTGGGACATTCACAGGCTGTTACGGATTACGGATACGGAATAAAAAGTAAGTTAAAACACACACCACTAATATTGTTAATATACATATGTTACTATATATTTTTAAGTACCCAAACGCCTTCTGGAATGCCGGCCGGAGGGTCACAGAAGTAGAGGCAGGCCCAAGCTCAGATGGTTAGACGGCGTCGAACGGGACACCAAGATCTAAGGGGTGACAAGTTGGAGAAGGAAAGCCACAAATAGATCGGACTGGAGAGATTTACTGGACTAAGCTAAGGTCCAACCGCGGCTGTAACGCGTCAGATGATGACGATGATGACTATATGTTTTTGTTATTAAAAATAAAAGTAAATTTATAAGAAACACTGTAAACGAACAAGGAATGCAAGACAAATACAAATTAAGAACAAAAAGTTATTTACTTGTCCGGGACTTAACCAGCAGCGTTCGCATAAGATCCACGTAATTTTTCTACTGGGTTATTTCGACCCTTATTACTAAATAACTAAATGCTATTTTTCATACTAAAATAGAGTTCAAATAAATGTATAATATACAAGAAATTGGGCGTAATGTTTTTCGGCGGTGCTGTAACGATGTCGTAATTTTGTAGATGCCTTTGTTTCAACATAAATTCTGAAGGAATTTCCTGCTGGGAAATTAATCTGCAGTCTATGATATTAGAGCGCTTGATTTATTACAATATACGTTACAAGTAATGTGCTAGCAACTGGCGTTATGTAGCAATAATACAAAGAAAATTGTGACAGGCTTTATATATTTTTGACATGATAAGATCACATCTGTGCAAACAGTCTACACGTGATTTGTTTGTTTATAAATCATCTTATGTCAACGGCGCGACGAAGTCGGAATGTGGTGTAATGTACATCTATCCTATATATGATGATGATGCCCTTCTGATATCTACTGGTACTTTGAGTAGTCGAATGGGCTATAGGGTAAGCTTACCCTACCTATAGCCCAGTGGCTACTCTCAGTGGTCAGACTGTCATAGTCTGGAATGATACGACAGAGCGGGATTGGTAGAGGAACAAACCCGGTCACCTGAGCCGTTTTTAGTTAGGTCAGGATTACCATCATGACATTATCATTAATTAATTAATTACTAATTTGTCATTTACCTTTGACACCCCTTATACATATTTAATTTGATTATTTTATACTTTTTAGTGTTGTGTTGAAGCGAATTGAAATCGGAAACATAAATAGTGTTAATATTTACAGCGCTGCGGTTTCGACGCTGCAATCCAGCTGTCTATTCACAGAGTGTTACCGAGTTAAATGTAATTATTCAGCCCATACTCTAAATTAGCGGATAAAATTGTGCGCTGATTTTAAACATTGTATGCAATAATAGTGGCTGTGTGGCGAAAAGCCGTAGTTTTGTCTATTAACATCATTGTGTTGAAGGTACAATTTTAATTTATTTACAAAGTTTTCTTGCATTTTTTATGAAAGTTATTCTTCAAATACATATGTATTTTTAAAACATGAACAGATTTTAAAATTTTAAAGCTAACATTAAAATAACATTCAGATTGAAAATATTAAAAGTCAATCAATCAATCACAATGCCAATACACCTATTTTTTTTTTAATTTGTTTAAGATCTTTTTATAATATTTAAATTATCACCTTGAATTTATTTTTACTAGCTTTTGAATTAAATATTATGGAATCCTTTAAATATACGCATTTAAAGATTTAAATTCATTCATTCACGTTGATGCACCGTACTTTTATTTTTCTATGATAAATAAAAATAAAATATATATTTTTGGCAGCTAATTGTAAATTATTTTTTACATTCGTATTGCATTTATATTAACGATATGGCGGTTTGTGAACTGAATACGTCTAATACACGTATAAGTTTACGTTTCCGCAATCATCATTAAACTCTCTTTTAGCAATGAAAGAAACATCATAATTTATAGCACACTAATGGCGAAATGATTGTGTATAAAGAGGGCCAAAAGCAAGGGCTTTTGTTGTAATTTTACGTTGAAAAATGGATACTATATAACTCAATTTTGTCTAACCATTAATTTTAAAATACTAATCCGCTTTGGCTTATTGCCTGTATTTACTCAAATTATATATATATTTAAGTGAAAATTGATTTTGTAAAACCTCGAATTGGTCTTTTTAAAAATAGAATACCAAATCTATTACACTTAAAAATTCAAATAACACAATCGACACTTCAAAACCAAAAAATCACAAGTCACGCCAATAATGAATTCATTAATTTCTGTTCACTTACAAAATGGCGGCTTAAAATTAGCGTGCGCCTTTAGGGATCAAGGAATCTCCTAATTATACATAAACAAAAATGGCCATAGTATACGTTGTTTTTTTAAAGTAATGTATAAATGTAAAAGCCGAAATGGCCAAGTAGCTAGAGCACGGGAAACTTAATGGAAGAACGCTGATTCAATTCTGTGCAAGCATCACTGAATTGTCATGGTTTTGATTTCTTTTTATAACTCGTCGTTTACTCCAAAGTGAAGGAACACATTCTGTAGTAACGTATACGCCATTTTTATAATTCAAATTCTTTATTTACCATTGAAGCGTATAGAAGAAGACCTCAGGTCTGAGAAGAACCGGTGAAATAAATTCAACGGATTTTTTTTTATAAATGTTTTCAATTATAATATTTATTTTTGAAACAGCCTTAAGCCGACCGTTTCATTCTCAAGGCGTGTTGTCATCTATGAAGTCGTTAATTTTATTATAATATTTAGCATACAAACGTTATTTGATGGTTTTATTGAACCATAGCATTGAAAATTTTGAACGTATTTGGGATCCTTTTGTATAAGCGTATTTAATTTTATACAGCAAAAAACTTAAAATATTAAACATTAATATATTTCTTTATAAAGAAAATATAATATGGGTATAATATTAGGTCCTTACATATGAAATTATCATTTTGTCGTACTGACCACTTTGATCTGAAATAACTCCTCTTTGGTTAAGAATTACAAATTCAAATTTATAAATTCAATTTGCTGGTACATTTGCGTTTTGAAAACAGTAATTCATTTGTTTTTTCCTCATTATTTTTTTCTTTGGCGTCGCTTATTACCGCACAATAGAAAACATGATATATCGGTATATTTACGAGTACGAATTCTACCGTGGCACTAGTGCTGCAGAAACAGCTCGAAGGATTAATGATGTGTACGGCGCTGGTGTCGCAAAAGAAAGCACGGTACGTTTTTGGTTTCAACGTTTTCGTTCTGGCCTTTCGACCTTCAGAACCAATCCTGTGGACGGCCGGAGACCAAAGTGGAAAATGAAGAATTAAAGGCTATTATGAAAGCGGATCCATCACAAAGCACTTCAGAGATAGCTGCAGGTTTCGGGGTAAGTGATAAAACTGTATTAATTCACTTGAAGCAAATCGGGAAAGTAAAAAAACTTGAACCTCATGAATTAAGTGAATCGAACTTGCAAACACGTGTCGACTGCTGTGTTACTTTGCTCAACCGACACAATAATGAAAAGTTGATACTATATGATAATCAGAAGCGCTCGTCGCAATGGCTGTACCTTGGAGACCCAGCCAAATTCTGCCCTAAACGAAAATTGACTCAGAAAAAGTTACTTGTGAGTGTTTGGTGGACTAGCGGCGGTGTCGTTCACTACAGTTTTCTAAAATCTGGCCAAACGATTACGGCAGATATCTATTGTCAGCAAACCATGAAAGAAGAACTAGCTGCTAAACAACCAAGATTGGTCAATCGCTCTAGGCCACTGTTGCTTCAAGACAACGCAAGACTACACACTGCACAACAAACAACCACCAAGTTAGATGAGTTACACTTGGAATGTCTGCGACATCCACCGTACTCCCCGGACCTTGCTCCAACAGATTACCAATTTTTCCGGAATTTGGACAACTTCTTACAAGGAAAAAAACTCCGATGCGGTAGTCCATACCACCTTCAAAGAGTTTCTCCCCCCATGGTTTTTTAGTAAAGGAATCAATGAACTACCTATGAGATGGCAAAAGTGCATAGATAACAACGGTGCATACTTTGATTAATTAAATATATTTTACAAAAAAAAAAAAAACTTTATATTCCTCCCGTACAAAACGCCAATTTCATATGTAAGGATCTAATATATCAACGTGTTTACAAAGATCCGACAGGAAATTATTTTATTGGTGACAAAAAATAAAGTAGTGAAGAACGATATTGTTTTTATCGAATGTTTTGAATGATCAGATAAAAGATATTAGAAGATCACATATTAAATGAATAAAAAAACGAATCATTTTGCTTACGGATAATAGAACTGTGTACTGATTATTCAGAAACTATCATTGTCTTGCTTATACTTCAGAAGGCTTCAAATAACGATTTAAGATAAATATATAAAAATGATAGAATGTACTAGTGTTTCAATAATTTATTATATAAGTAAATTACATAATTCTACATTTTTTTAAGCACGGTGACTAGTTTATACGAGATGTGTTGTCAAATATAATTTTTCAAAATAATATATATATAAAATATATATACTATACATATTTTATTTATATGATACAATACAATACAACGTAAAATAGTAAATTTCAAATCTTACTAGTAACTCATGCTGATACTGAATATAATAAATTTAATATCGTGACCGAGAGCCATCCAAAGGAACTTTTGTAACAAATTTCATTTATCTCCAGCTCTCCGAGGAATTTCATAAAATCGATCATTATCAAGATGATTTAAAGTCAGATCTTTGTGCGACCTTGTCAAATTATTTCTGCGATCATCGCTATTGAGTAACGTATATTTCATCTGGTAGCGCTTTGTGCAGACCAGTCTGGGTGGGGAAAGGTCTCGTCTTTTATTCTACCGCCAAACATAAATACTTCGTATTACTATTGTAACCCTTAGATGAGAAGGCTTGAAGCTTATTTCACAACACTGCTCCGGTGGATTCATAATATATATATATATGCCTGAATTTCATTCGGCATATTTATGTTTTCCTTCATCGCCGAGAACGAGATAAATTATATATATAAATTAAACACATGACAATTGTTTAATTTATCATTATAATTTACATAAATAAAGAGCTTGCTGGGATTTGAATAGCAATCTTGGATTAAGGTTGACCCATTTGATAGTAGAATTTTCTATTGATAAAATACTACTTTGTCGTGTTTACAAAAAGTCCCTTAGCAATGACAGATTTATATTTAATTTGCGCATAACATAACAAATATATATTCGTTCATTGAAACATAATTTCAGTTTTCATCTCAATACAATATATTTTTCATCTCGTGGTTGTTTGAAAGAATAAGTTTCATACCATAAAAACGCCTAAAGGCGATAAGGGCGCGTCTATCAAGCGCCGCTGGGAACAAAGGCGGAAAAACTTTAGCAAAGGAACGTCGGGCGCACATTAGGACGCCTGGGATTGAGGAATTTATATCTCCTTCGTCGTTCTATAAATACTTATTATAAGAAAGTTGATATCCTCGAGAAGATAATATATTTTATGAATTTTATTATTTTATTACGTGTTTTATGATATTATCACTTGTGATAAAATAATGTATTATAATTTCGTTCGTTCAGGATAATCGTTCGATCTTTTCATCTCAAACATTATTAGAGGAATATACACCTACGTGCATGACGGTCGATTAGGCTTACAATGATATTTGATATAATTATTGACTATCTATTTTAGTAAGATTAATAAATTATGAAAATCTTTTAACTCCTATTTTTTGTAATTTGTAAAGAGGACAGTCTTTTTCAGGCGAGTAGTTCGAGCGTGACAAGCGACTGAGCAGGAACGAACTTCCAACAGTCGTAAGTTTTTGTATATTCAATAACTAATATATAAATATATATTTCTGAACATAAATTATGTTCTGAACTTAAATGATGGTTAGAGAAAGATAGCTTTTTTAGCTAAGATTGCCAAGTGATTTAAAAAACGTGAATCTTAACTTAAGATTCTGGCGTCAAAAAGCCTTAGTTAATCAGTGAGAAATTTACCCTTCTATATAAAAGAAGAAAAAATTGTTAGACCTTAAACAAAATTTCGTTTTTCAAACCGCCTTTCTCCTCAGAGACAGAATTCTAGAATTTTTTTTTATAAATAAAATTATCAAAACATAATCAATTGTCTATTATTTAATTCATTCGGAGTCAAAACAATTGAATCGCAACAAAAAAAAGCGAAGCAAACACGTGGTATAATTTTTTCGTCATTTATTTTGCCGCCAAACCGATGTACTATTGTTGTTCAAAGTACACGCACCAGTTTAACTAAAACCATATTCATATAGACATAGCATTTATTCGTAGCTCTTATAGTTCGAAGCGCATTAACATTAGAAATTGTACATAATTCTTAATTAAAAAAAACTCCAAATCATTCTTTCCGCACACGTACTGGTTATGGACCGCACCTTCCTCCCGAGAAAAGAGAAAAGTTTTTTAAACACCGAGCATATCGGTTCCTTCAAGGTATCAGCATCTCCTTTAATGTTATAGGCGATGTTGACCATTTGCCAAGACCCCTATTTCCTAGTCTGCCATACTATAATGAATACATAAAATATGTACAGCAATATATATATACTTATTTATTTATAGGTACGGCCATATCCTGAGATGTGACGATGACCATCCTATCAAGAAAGTCTTAAGCATCCCGGACCGACCGCGAGGAAGAGGTCGACCGCCCGCAACCCGGTGGTCAAACATGCAAAAAGAGGCCCAGAAAGAGAATCTGAGTACACAGACAAGCCAAAACAGAGCTCTCTGGCGCAGACGTACAAGGAGATCGGATACCAACTGAACTGGGAAGAGGGTTTGAACAAAGAAGAATTGTAAGTAGTACCGGTATTCTACCGTTTAAATGACCCATAGTATATAACAGTATGTAAGTATCTTTATATGAGCAGGTTTCCCGTTCATTACAGTGTTATCGACACCGGGAGTCGGTTTTCTACGTCATAAATCTTAGTCGTAATTAATCATGGGCCTGACCGAGATGGCGGATCGCACGACACTCTCAAGACAATGTTTTTCTAGCTTGCGGCTTTTGTCTTTTGCGGAGAGCTTGGCTTCCATTATTTTATTTAAAAGAAAAATAAGGTTTTTTGTGATGCATTGTTCTCTTTTAAAATATAATGTGAGCGTCATTACTGAGGCCGGTGACTCATGATTTGAACGGGTTTTTTTAAATGCAAATTGAATATACTATTATCAATGAGTTGTGTGTTGTATTTTTAAGAATTGTGAGTTTTAGAATCAATATTTCATACATTATACGATCGATACTTCACGAAGCTCTTTAAAAGATTTCACCCGGCGCGAATGTGCTCGGATATATCACGTGAACTAGTGAAATAAATCACACACAGTGATCACGGATCGAAGTTAGCAAAGTTTAGCTTTACTGGATATTCTAATAAATCAGTGTTCTCACCCGTGAAATTAAAACGAGATCAAACTTTTGGTAAATCTATCAAAACTGCCGAACTGATAGTGGTATTCACTATTTTATTTTATAAATATTTGCGGTTGCTAAAAACGTGCTATATACATGCTGATTGAAATAATAGATTACTTTTAATACTTACGATCAAACGTTTGTAAATAAAAAGTATTGAAATAATACTTGAAGATTCTATTCTAAGATAACAAAAGTTTCCTATTTCGGAAAGGCGAGTCTATTTGCATATTGTGAACAATCAGAATGAGTACGGATCCGGTTGTTAGGGTACGGAAGACCGAGGAGGAGATTTACGGGGCTTTATTGTAAGACCCCCGACAAACGATTATTATGAAGACGTCTCACTTTGCACACGTTTCTCTCGGAGCAGAATGGCTTGGGATTTGTAGGTGTTAAATATATGAGCACAATGCGCTGTTAGTTTCGAACTACATACCTACTTTTAAGACACTTTTACAAATATGTGTTTGTTTTTAAGAGTCGAAATGGGCCAGTGGTTAAAATACGTAAATTTCAAGATTCCTTATTCTTATACTGAATATTCATGTGACTAATTTGTGTTTATATTCATGTCGTGCTGGCCGGTGAAGGTAAACATCGTCAGAAAAAATGCATGTGTCGGATGAAGTCACCCCGTTTGTAACCGCTACCCTCATTGGAGTAGCGTGTTGGATTATGCTCCAAACTTTCTTCTTGAAAGAAGAGATGATATTTTTTATGTAGTTCTTGCCCGTAGTTTTCGGTTTAAATTGAAATTTCAATTCTAATCTACATATTATTAAAATAAGCATAATTGTTGTGTATTGTGTATGTAATAAAGAAACAGTTTTTTTAACAATTACTGTGTGTGTACACAGTAATTGTTAAAAAAACTGTTTCTTTCATCGGTAATTCGTTGACAATCAATAAGCAAGAAAAGCGCTTCTAAGAAAAGCATTGCATCTTTATTCAATCCAAAAGTCAGTTTGCTTTTGTATTTTGGAAAGCAGTTTCGCGCTTTAAATAATAAAACTTTACTATTTGTTGTTGAGCCTCAAACGGTATAAAGTGTTAAAATAATTATGAGTCTAAAGAGGAAAGTTTGCTTACGCCTACCTCTGCGAGAAATAGTGCCCGGGAGACGGTACTTCACATTATTGATATACTAAACAGGTAGCGTACCTCTAACTCCCTCGGGTCCCGTTTAATATAATATTGAAGTAAGGAAATTTAGCGTCTAAAGCAAATAACAAACAAAGGGACTACGTTTGTAGATACATTAGATAAAATACAGTGAATTATGTTGATTTTAAATTTTAAAATATTTGAGCCAATACTGTCCGGTATATTCAAATTAGGTAATTTGAAAACATCTATATTTGTTTGTTCTTTATATGTTGAAAACATATAAACATAAGCAAACATCGAAGTCAAAGTCAAAAAACTTTATTTTATATAGAAGTATTATCATTACTTATTAATTGTCAAAAAATCTACCACCAGACCGGAAATAAATACCTCAGGAACTGAGAATAACCGGCGAATGATGCTCAGCGGGATTATTCTCTTTATTTTTCCAACAATTGTAATTCATTTCTCTATTTGAAGCGGCCTGGAGGTGCTCGTTGTATTCCTAAGGCGTATTATCATATAAGAGTTCATTAGTTTTATAATATTCTTTAACAAACAAACGTTCTTTTTTTTTAATTTTGCAATTGAATATTTATACTATATAAAAAGTATAATCAGTTATAATTCCTATTGCCAGGCTACCACACTACTCCAATACGGGTTGGAGGGTAGATATGTAGCAGAATTTTATCCAACATATGCAGGTTTTCTCACGATGCTTTCTTAAACTGACGAGCTGGAAACAAATTATAAACACGAATTAAGCACACGATAGCTCCGTGGTGTATGTCTATGCTTTAGCCTGCAATCTACGATACGATTCACGTGTTCCAGCCACAGACTAAAGTAAAAAACATTAAACGTTTTAAAAGGACATTTATGTTTATTCCATGAATTAAAACTGATAGAATTTGTATGCTAGATTGTATTGTCAATAGGATCAAATGTGGGTGCAGTTTCAACTTAATGTTACTGTTAAAGGGAACTAGTTTAAAATTCAGTTGCAAAATTTGATACACGCAAACCAACATTAAAAAAATCTAAATCCACTTTATTTAAGTACGCACGAGGGCTCTTAAATCGTAATTTTAGAGGATTTTTTAAAAATATAGATAGTTTTGAAATGTTATTCGACCGGGTAGAAACCGACGAGAAACCCCGTAAATAGTCTTTCCAATTGAATAACGTACTTGAAGGTATTTTGATGTCGTATTAAAGTTAATAAATAGTTGAAATAACAATGTATTTGAAAGGATTGCTATTGTATTTGTTTTAAACTGTTCTACGCTACGAAATCCGAACACAAAGTTTAATCGATATTTTATATTCAATGTTCCAAGTTCAGGCATTGGGCGAAAGTGTCTTGTGCAAGAAGTGAACA
Source organism: Nymphalis io (assembly GCF_905147045.1). Classification (NCBI taxonomy): domain Eukaryota; kingdom Metazoa; phylum Arthropoda; class Insecta; order Lepidoptera; family Nymphalidae; genus Nymphalis; species Nymphalis io. The sequence continues at coordinate 547,497 of NC_065901.1, read as the reverse complement.
AAGTTAGTCGATTCTTAGCAACTTCACTAAGACTGTGCTGTAAATTTGCGCACGACTCACGTCCCATTTATATTGTTTTATGGTTACTTTCCTTCCCGCAGAGGATTCAACTCAGCTAGAAAATGTGGATCCGTTTCCTCTTTACGGTTTTTGTTATCCCGGGAAAACAGCCACGGAGCGATTGTGATTAGGATCGACACCTCGTTTTTATTTCATTGGCATCTGCGAACTGTTTTCGTTTCCGATAAAACTATTCTTGCGTTCAATTCATTATGTAGTGATACATTACTAACAGCTACATATATGTATGTAAATATTCAAGCAATTTTTATTGTGAAACGTCTATTAATTTAACAAAATGTCTAATTAAATGAATAGAAAGTCCCAGACTATTTTATTGCGTGCTTCAACAGTTATACCACGAGTCGTTTAAATACAAAAAAGTCATGACAATTTATTAGCTTGTTCTACAAGTGAGGCATGCCGTATACTTTATATCGCTTAGCATAAAGTATACTTATCCCACGATGTGAAACTGGGGCTAGCGTATAGGAGGTCATGCAAAGTCACGTTCAGCTAACGCGAATAAATGCAACGCATCGTTTGTTATAAGCACGGGATAATTAATATTGGTTTTGAGTAAAAAACAATATTGAATTAATACAGCGAAATGTTTCGTTCTCAATTACGTGTACAATTTTCGTGGTCCTATCATTGTCTATAAATACGAATTTATTTTCATCTTTATATAACCTCTAGTGGGCTATAAATAATTCATGTGACATTTAATTACCAGTAAATGTTTTAGAAATATTTAATTATAATTTACTTGGCGGTAGGGCGTTGTGCAAGCCCGCTTGGGTACCACCCACTCATCTGATATTCTACGCTTAATAGCAATAGAGCAATATTTAGTGTTGTTACGTTCCAGTTTGAAGGGGAGAGAGCCAGTGTAACTGCAGACAAAATGGATATAGCATCTTAGTTCCGAAAAGAGCGGTTTATATTTCTTTCAGCGCCAATTTCTATAAGCGGTCGTGTGTGAAAATATGAAATTTTCGTTTCGTTTGTCAAACAATGGATTTATTAAATGATATTAGTAAGTTTTAGTCGGAACACAAAAAAAAATTCTAAATATAACTTTAACACACTTTGTCAAATTACCTTCTATAAAACGATATATTTGCAGAACATGTTTGTCATCCTGTATAGTTTCTGGAACATTTTGTTATAAAATAATCATTTGTTACAGGCGTGTTGTCAAACAATTGAGAAGACTTTTGTCTTCACTATAAATTGATTTTATAAATAACGTAAGGAATCCGTATTTTGAAAGTTTTAAATTCGTCTTAATTGAGTTCCTGAGAAATATATTGAGAGTCAATGTGACCAGTAAAAGTTGAAATAGCGGCTTATCCATTCTTTACAAGTCGAATTGATTCGATCCGATTCCGTTCAGTTTTCAGAACTTTAATACAAGTTGCCGTAAACTTGTGGCTCGAAAATAGGTTTAACTGTTAGATTCGAAGTGTTTCCGAATAGGATAATATTTCATATAAGTTTGAGAAAAAGACATTGATTTATAAATCAGGCGCTATTTTTTTAATATTTACTGGTGCAATGTTGTATTTAATTTTTTTATCGCCCATATTTTAAAATTCTACTGTTGAGTACCGTGTACTAGTAGGGGGTACTGTAGTTCGTTCTAACAGTAATATGATAATGAATATAAAGCGCTGTAATTTTTTTTCATCTTCTTGAGTCTTCATCACAGGCGATGTGCGACGAATGTTATAAGAAATAAATATATGTTTGAAGAAAAGTAACCCAGACTCGTGACAGGTTTATTGCGAAAATAAAATGTAGCAAAAGCTTTTTAACCTTATTTTTAACGTTATAAGAATAAAACGAAAGAGATTTACAAAAAATCCCTAGTCTTACCCCTAATTTATTTTATATTATTAAATTTAATTAGTTTTTGTATCAATAACCTGTAGCAGGACAATTGTCGATCATCCTTCTATTGAACAAAAAAAATTCTTTTATTTTTGATCAAAAACGACACTTGAAATAATAGAGTTATACATACCCTCATTTATTTTTAACTTTAAACTGGATTAACTCATACAAAATCAAGTACTTTTACTTGATTTTGTATGAGCAATTTCGCTATATGCCTTAAAGTAAAGGAAAAACACGATTACATAAGCTCATTCATATTTAAAATATCACAATATCTACACATTAAATCTGTACGTTTCCATAATACACATAAAGTAAATATTATATAAAATAAAGTATGCCTAATACTTTATTTAGAGAGCCGAGATGGCCTAGTGGTTAGAACGCGTGAATCTTAACCGTGGGTTCAAATCCGGGCAAGCAGTACTGAATTTTCATGTGCTCAATTTGTGTTTATAACTCATCTCGTGCTTGACGGTGAAGGAAAACATCGTAAGGAAACCTGAAAGTGAAATAAGATACATTTATTTCACTGAAATTCTGCCACATGTGTATTCCACCAACCCGCATTGGAGCAGCGTGGTGGAATAAGCTCTAAACCTTCTCCTTAAAAAAAGGAGAAGAGGCCATAGCCCAGCAGTGGGACATTCACAGGTTAAAAAAATATACAATGCAAAGCCATAAATTATGTGCTGTTAGTTATATTGTGCTAACGGGTATATAAAATTAATAAAAATGAGTTTTATTTCACAGATAATAAAACTTAAATGATTCTCGCTCAAAAATAAAAACAAACTCCCACATAAAATACATACCAGGTTGTGAACACCTCGCTGGTTTAAGAGGTAAATAGCACACGAGAGAAAAATGAAGTGGAGATACAAAGAAACGCCAGTGTCCAAACAAAAAGGATCTCTTTGTTTTTGCCCCTTAAATAAATTTTCTTTCAGTCTTTGAACCCTTGGACCCATGTGTGGAGTGGACCATAAATCAAAGGCCTCTCAATAAATCTTGACTTCGACTAGAATTTTGTGTGATATTACGTCAATACTGTTTTATACAGAAGGTCTGTAACGAAATACCAAATAATTAATATGTAGTCCATGGTTGGTTGATATTTTTCGCCTATATTCTTTATGTATATAAGAGATTTATATATTTTATTGGGTTAAAATAGGTGTTTTACAAACAATGTTTCTATAGCATATGTAAATACTGGTATATTGCAGATAAAAATATAAATTGCATACGTTATAGTTTTCGAAAAAATCTCATAACCTGGACAACAATCTTGACTAGTTAAAGTTCATCGTTGCTGTTGCGACTGTCGTCGAGGGTATGAATCTTTGTTCAGATAATTGCTCAACAGATCAATTCACGAATTCGATTAAAATTGGAATCATTTAAAATGGAACAAACAGCGTCGATATCATCAGATTCGCTTCCCCTCCGTTCGGAATTCCCTTAATCTTTCTTAGCGAAATTAAACCATTTGTAGATGTTCGGCATTGGAAAAGAGTAAATCAATCTATACATTGAATTAGTTGATGTTGAACGGTCGATTTTGGCAATATTTTAGAGGCTAGGGCGATAGAATGGCGTATTTTGCTCCCCGGCCACGTTCTCGGCTATTCATCAAGTCGGCCAGGCCATTACCGCGCCCGCCACCTGCACGGTCTCCGGCTTGTATTATGCTAGATTATTCCCGGCTTTCATTCACCGTCGCCAATAACTTGTTGAATTATAACTAAAATTCGATTGGAGAGATTTTATCGATGACGGTTTACGCTTGTATTACAAGTTGACTTCATACTAATGAACTAGCTCACTTATTTACATCGTCCAATGTTGTTTATCTACTTAATTATTTCCCCCTGTAATTCGCATTTACTATCACTTGTTTATGTTTGAATTGGCCTTCTTTTTAACCTCAAAAACAAGGAAGCTTGTATATTGTTTAGTTATGATGTTCTTGTGTATGAACTGATTTATATGATTCTTTTCGCGTTGTGTTTATGATGGTCTCATATCATTTTTATTGGTACTGGCCATTGTTAAGTTTATATGTAATATATTCAAATATTTATAGTCTTAGTTTTATGTTAGGGCCTTCCAAATTTTTAGGAATCTCTTAATTTGATGAATGAAAATAGACGGCTGTAGGAGTTACAGCGAAAAGGATACAATGATGTAATTGTGATTAGAATATCCTGTCACAATCACGCTATGGTATGAGTAATATATGATTTTGTAATTATAATTAAATTAAGGTGTGTACACACATAGCACGTAATACATCATTCGCATAATGGAATGTTCGTTGCATCTGGCTTGCTATTTATCACTCGTTGCCTGCTATTAGCGGTATCAACACAACCGATTAAAATGTTAACTAGCAGCCTTTGTCTTCGCCGCATTTATAAAGGTACGTAGTTTTCGTATCTAATGTTTCAGAGATTTTATCGCCCTGTAGTGGGTTGCATGAAATAATACAGTGCGTTATTTATGGACCCTTCACACGGATTTTGTATTTGTATTTTTAATTCTAATTGTATATTGTTTTAGGAAAAAAATACTTTTAGTCAAAGAAATTAGAAGTTTATGTATATAAAGTAGGCATATCATGTTAACCATTATATACACATATTTTTTAATCGATTATGATGTACTAGTTTCCGCTGTGGTTACGAGGGGGTGGGGGAGGGGGCGGCTGCTAGTTGGCCTATGTGGTAAGTCAGTGTATGTCTATTCCAAATTTTATCCTAATCCGTTCAGTAGATTTTGTGTGAAAGAGTAACAAAACTCCATCCATCCATACCATAGTACCATAAACTTTGGGTGCGCAAGTGTAAGGTATAAAAAGGAGCCTTTTCTTTCTTTCGGGTTCAAATTTGCTTCATATCAGTGAAATTAGACAGATAGATATGCAGGTTTACGTACGATGTTTTCCTTCAACGTCAAATACGAGATTAATTATAAACACAAACACAAGTTTAAAATTCATCTCGTGCAAAAACCCGAGTCAGCTCAGTAGTTAAAACGCGTGAATTTTAACCGATGGTTGTGGATGCAAACCCAGGCAAGCACCACTGAATTTTTATGTGCTTAATTTGTGTTTACTTGGTATAGATAATTGAAAATATGTATTATAAAATGAGTAAACATACGCGAACATCTTATAGTAAGTGTTCACCAGCGCCCATAGATATTACAAATATAAAAAATAAAAATCTTTTATACCGCTGCATATGTGACTGTTTCGTCGAAGTTTGTACACTCCCGTGCCTCGAAAAGCATGTAATGCCGATGGTCCTGCGAATGAACTTTCTTCTGAATCCCCATCGAATTGTGAAAATGACGGAGATATACTACTAATGTTAGCGTACACGGGCTTGTATAAGGCTCCACCACCTTACTTTCTTAATACTTACTTGTATATGGTACAAATGAATTAAAAGTTTCTTCATTCTTGCACTACAAGCTCCTTAATAAATCGAGTTAGCAATGGTGTTAGAGACAATCGCTGAACTAACAATTGCAATGAAATGAGAAAGTACAAACTCCTTTGTATCCAAGACACGTCCTAGGCTATTCATCAAGCGCAAGGCCGCTTTCTGGGAACCTTACTGTGTACCTGCGTCTCCAATTTCTTGTTCAAAATTAATTTAATTTGTTCGCTACATTTAATACGTCTTATACTCTTAAATGTACTTTGTGTAAACAGTATTATATGATTTCTTATTAGGGTCCAGTACCTCTAAAAGAAAAAAATAGCCCTTATCACTTCGTTGTCCATCTGTCCGTATGTTTGTCTGTCTGTCTGTCTTTTTTTCTCAGGAACGCGTAGACGTATATAGTTGAAATTATACTGAATACTGAGGTCTGCGATACCTTGGAGCTGTGGAAAAATCAAATTTCTAAGTCAACGTAATCAATTGATACGGCCATTTGTACCGCGTATCACCATATCATTCACTCACAAGGGAATCAAAACCTGAGGTACTTCCCGTTAACCTAGAAACGTGGCAAGAAGCAACGTCTTATATCATAAGGATAATCCGATAAGCGTAAATTTTCAATTACATCACAAAAAAACTGCGATGACTTTGTCCGTGAAATTATTTTAAAAGGATGACTTTATTAAATTTTAACTTTTTTCATTTTTAACAATTGATCTATTTATGAAGAAATCTATGAAAAGTCTAAAACTTAAAATAAACTGTTAAATCTTTCAATATTGTGTGTTGGTACGGAGCCCTCAGTGCGCAAGTCCGACCGCACTTACCCGGCTGAAATTTTATTTTATATTTGTTAAGTAAAGGTTAAGTCAACTGTTTGATTTACTTTTATTTTACATCAATGTGTGATTTTTCAATAAAACGTTTCTTTTTTATTTCTTTATAAGTTACAAGAATATGAAATTCACGCTTGTCACGTCAACAGTATAAAATTTAAGGAGGTGAAACTGCAAAGCACAGCTTACTTATATATAGCAATATTTTATACTAAAAGCTTCTCCGAAAGACACTGCATAATCTGGTGTAAGTTATTTGCTTCTTTATGTTATAAGTAGGCGGACTGACAAATAGGTCACCTGATGGTAAGTGGTCACCACCGCCCTTAGAAATTGGCGACGTAAGAAATATTAACCATTCCGTACATCGCCAATGCGCCACCAACCTTGTGAACTATGATCCTTCACTGATCAAGCTAATGAGCGTATTATACGATCTCCCCATCATGGAACACATTCTTCCAGGCATATAGGAGGATCTTGCGCTAGCCTGGCTGACATAAATTCGATCGCCAATCCCTAAAAATGCCTTCACGTTGCATTTCGATAAAGTATTGCGTCTTTGATAATACAAGCCAGCAAAAGCCTTAATAATAACCTTCCTGACAGACTCAGACATCCTAATGCAAGTGAAAACAACGACGATAACAAATGCCCTAGATATCCTAGATAGATTATAACATAGTTTATATGTACACAGTGTTTGCCAGTGAAATCGAAGTCCCTGAATAATGACGTCTTGCCAACGGATTTAACAATAAACCTATTGCTATGGGTAGAACAACTCTCCAACCTACCGACCGCATCCTGAACCGTGGGATCACAATAGGACATCTTCAGAATGAACCTTATCCAGAGCTTGGGATAACTTAACTTTGAATCTATTTGGCCTCCCATTCTTTATAGCCAGACCTGATACATTGGTCCTACTCCACTGGCATGTCCCAACACTTCATACGATTTGGAAATCGAATTAATTTTATCTTCGTTTCTTTTCTAAATACAATAATTGATGAATGTTGGTACTTAATTACTTATTTTATTAAATACGTATTTTTTAATAAATCTTGGTACACCCACGTTTCATTATATTTAAACTACTTTTTCCAAATTTATCAGTAGTTTTGGGCGATATTTCACGACATCCTAGCTAAGCTTTAAACTGTTTGCTCTTTATTAATTTATTCATAAACGAGACAGTGGGTGAGACCGACTGAGCGCTGAACTCCGCGCTACCACGGAAACGATGCGCTATGACGAATGCAGCTATTTTTCCCGGCTATCATGTATGCACGTCCAACTTTTATTGCTTTTTGTGCGGCAGTTACAAATCGATTTGGCTTTAATCCAATTGCGTCATTTTAATAGCTTCCCTACGCCATGGACAGATCATTCGCATATTTTTAAAACATTCAATATGGACGTCTCGGCTTATTGAGCGGATTTAAATTAAAACGTTTAGTTCAGAATATCTCGCATAGATTTCAACTACGCCTCGTGATATTATATTTTAATATTCGTAAGACGTCGTTGTATTCACGGAGCCCACACCCGGAATATTGCTTGATATTTTCTCTTTCAATGCGCAGAGCGGCAATATAAGTGGGAAAGAAAATGGCGAAATATAAGGAAGGATACAATAAGCGAACAAAACGGGCTCGTTTACAATATCATTTCTATTCATTGGTATAATTGGGGAGTTCGCTTTTAACGGAAGTCGAAGGAAAATTATCTTAAAGTGTATTTGAAATGAGAGTAGCAAATTTGTATGTCACACGGGACACGGCCGTATTCCTTGTTTATACAACATGAACAACCATTAAATCGATTTATCGATTATTTTATTATATTTATTTATAAAAAATATTGTAAAATATCTATTTTTATAACTTCTTTTCTAGCGTGTATGAGTCAAGTATTGTATGTGTATAGTATTGATTGCAGTCGATCATCAGCCATTACGACAAAAAATATATATGGAAAATCAGCTTTGCTCCGAAACCCCTCTGGATAGGTATCACCCACTCATCAAATCCGCTAAAGAGCAATACGTAGTATTGTTGCGTGCAGGTTTGAAGAGTGAGTGAGACAGTGTAACTACAGGCACGTGGGATATAGCTTCTTAGTGCCCAGGTTGGTAGTGCATTGGTGGTTTATGGAATGGTTAATACTTCTTACCTCGCCAATATCTATGCACGATGGTGATCACTGACTATCAGGTGTTCTATAATACCAACATATACGCAATAATGTCAGAAAAAGCGGCAAGTAAACTTCCAGCAGCTATAGCTTTTGGTGGACTGAAACGCTTTTTATAAAGTAAACTAAACTGTAACTTAGGATACTTTTTCTGTTTTTATTGATTACCCCTAACAAATAGATAAATAGAGACAAATAAAAATAATAGTTTGATTTGGTAACTTGCAAATAGACAATCGACTAAAAATGCTGTTGTTTTGTAATCACAGACAGACTGATTTTCAATTTTGTTTATTTGCAGTACAAATTAAAATTAATTTATAAATATATAGACGTAAAAATTCTGGCAATGTTTTGCCAAGCTTTAATATTTTATACAATTAATATTTTAATAAAAAGCTTTTATTATGCGAAATATAATTTCTTGCAGCGTCGCCGTTGTTTAAATAGTCGTTGTTTAAATATATGTAAAATTTGTATTTTTATGAATGAATATTAAATGAATATCGTGGATACGAATTGTGATTGGTTGTAATAGCGAATGTTTTTTTTTGGTAATTATTCTGATAAATGGAAATTTTTCATTTAATTAAGTATACTTTATCTGCACATAGGAATAAATACATAATAATGTATTTTGAAATATACGTATATGATAAAAGAGTTTGGAATTATATTTGTCGATTTGCCACATAAATTCCTTTAGATAGATACGATAGAAAGTACTTTATTGTAAACTACAAGAAATTAAAAATTCCATGTGTAAGCTATGTCATTTTAAGAAAAGTATATTGTACATAAATATGGGCTTGATTTGACTATTTTTATTAAAATGTAATAAAATCAACAAGATGGGTAGCCAAATAAATTATAATTTTAAGTAGGGTTAAGTATTTTAATGGGGCTATGTAAATTGATTTGCCTGTCAGTTCGTTTGGTGCATTGGTAGCGAAATCAATTATAGGTAAGTTTGTTGTACTATCGTGATATTCATTGTATTAAAGTATAATGTGATTTACAAAAATAAATATACTAAGCGATGTCTTGTTTTATTTAAAAAAAGGAATAGTAAAAGTTAACAAATGACACATGGATACAATCTAATTAGCATACAATTTTGGCGGTCTTATCGCTATGTAGTGATATAGTGCTTGGAACAGCAAGCAGTTGCAAGCTTATGAATTTTCGTTTTACAATTATAACAGAGAGCTACCATCGCGCACCGGTTCGTTATATTTTTTTTTTTTTATTTTATAGAATAGGATCGCGGACGAGCATATGGGCCACCTGATGGTAAGTGGTCACCAACGCTCTTAGACATTGGCATTGTAAGAAATGTCAACCATCGCTTACATATTCAATGCGCCACCAACCTTGGGAACTAAGATTTTATGTCCCTTGTGCCTGTAATTACACTGGCTCACTCACCCTTCAAACCGGAACACAACAATATCAAGTATTGCTGTTTTGCATATGGATTCTACCTAGAAGAATCGGATAGAAACTCGGTAGCTTCACTTTTTCATCAATCGAAAAATTTTCATATAATAATCCTCAATAATTACATTAATGTATGAACATCTAATACTAACTCCACTTCTAACATGTACATATATAATTCTATCCAATATTATGAATCCGCAATAATTGGTTATTCACGCGTTACATGCACTGGTCAATATCCTCGATTCTTATAATATAACTAAAATAATTATGTTCTTAAATCTTCAACACTGAAATAAATAATTGTTAAAACCAGTTATTTCGTTACGAGGTCAATTATTATTACAAAATCTTTTGAGAATTAAAGGGATTTCTGAACAAGGCTTCAGTTAGACACGTTCTTTCTGTTCATTAGATATTTAAGTAAAGGGCTCATCGTCTTACTTGTTTTTATGGATCTGAAAAACAGGGCCGAGTATATTTATAAATTCAACATTTTATTTGACAGTAAGCAAATTAGGGTAAGCCTCAAATAATATATGCTTTTAAGGAGGTTATATAAGTTTTAATATTAATCAAATAGAATGTTTTATTAAAATTTCGTACACATTGCGCTCGAGCTGTTGCCCTTCATACGTAACGTACAAAGAGTTAAAGTTATGAAACCGACATGAGTTACGTGATAACATACATACAAAATCAAAATACTTTATTTAGAAATTAGAAAAAATTACTGGTTGGGAAAAGAAACCCCTAGCGCTGAGAAGAACCAGCGAATAAAACTCAGCGGTTTTTTTTATATTATGTTTTGTTTACGAATATTCAGTGTCAAAAAAATTTGCTAGGAGGCGATTGTTTCATTTCCAAGATGTGTTATCATCCATAAATCCATAAGTTAAGTAAAATACATTATCTATTTATAGCATTAATTGTGTATTTTTAACAGTTGTTTTCCATTACAAAAGTCAATATATAGACAAAGTTCTCGCTTACTTCATTTTAGATAGATAATGACGGTTAATACATTCTTCACTTAATACACCGAAAGTATACTTGTCCTGTTTGTACAAGCTTTTAACTGCCCATAAAGTGGGGATTTATCGTCGGGTTTCACCCACGTCTACGGTACGTATGTAATATTTACCGTATTACTTTTTTACGACAGTTTATTTTGAATTAAATGACCCGTAACATTTTGATTCCTTTAAAAACTAATTACTCGATTATGAAACGAATGGCAATCAGTAATATTATGCTCAATTTATCTCAATTCTCAGCCGTGTTTAAATGAAATTACCAACAAATTCTATTTGTAAGGATTCAACTAGCATTTATTAAATGACACCTTTTCCCTAAAGAGAAATATGACCTATTATATTTATGATAGCTGAGATGGCAGAGTGATGAGAATATGTGAATCTTAACCGATGATTACACGTTCAAACCCGGGCAATTAAACTTTCTGTGCTGCAGTTCCAAATGTTCTGAGGTCAAATATAATATAATTAATGATTTTTTTATACATTAAATATTATTACAACACATTGTGTTTCCTGATTTCTGAGTGAATCGAAAAAAATGTAAAGTGACAATCTAATAAAGTCCCACAGGACAAAAGTGTCCAGTTCTCTATTAAAGAAGGCTTGGAGCTTATTACGTCACACTGCTCAAATGCACACTGGGAATTATAATCGCAAATTAAGCCTATGAAAACAAAGTGATGCTTGACCGGATTTCATTCATGTGTTTTAGCGACAGCGCAATTTCGGCTCTTTTTAGCCATTTTATCTCATGTAATATGTAATCTTTCACTCAGGTTTAAGTTATAAGCATATCCTGAAAGTACTTCAGAAAAGAACAGCGGAGAGAGAGCGAGAGAGAAAATATGATAATATTTCGTGGCACCTGAGGCTTTACTACACGTTACGTATTAGCCAAGCGTATGAAAATCATGTTCTTACTTTTTAAACGTTAAGAGTTCAGTGCTCATCCTATTTGCGACATAATTTGTATTTACATATTGTATAAAATTAAAATATTCGGTATTAAATTTGGCTCTATTTTATGTCATAGATCACTACCCCATAAACATTGAAGATATATTAACCATTCCTTACATTGCCAACGCACTACCAACCTTGGGAACAAAGACGTCATGTCCCTTGTGCCTGTAGTTACATATTACTATTAGCAGTAGAATATCTGATGAGATTTACAATTCAAACCATTTGAGTGGTACCCACCCAGACGGGCTTGCACAAAACCCTACCATCTTGTAAAAAAGACGTCCAACTAATAAATAAGCAATTTTCAATTATCATGATACTGGATTAAATTGAACGTAATGTAATGTAATCACCATTTAAAATATAGATATAGGCCTGATCCTTGTGCTATGGAAACCAGACAACTGATATACTACATATACTACTTTTCTTTTGCAAATGCACTCAGGTCAAACAGACATGTTCATGCACACAAGTGTTTGTCCTGCGTGGGAATCGAACCCACAACCTTTGACGTGAAAGGCAAGTATCTACCAACCACGCCAACCGGCTCGTCAAACCAGACGTCAATTTAACAAAAACCAGATTTAACCGAGAACCATCACGAAACGTCAGTGTTTACTTTTCTCATATATAGAATAGAAATACATAGTTAATACCTTAAATAAAAATATTCTATAGAAATATGTGCAATACGATCGATGGACGGGAAAATAATCAATTACACGTGACACATATTGCATTCATGACTATTCAAATTATATTGAAATAGTATCTGTGTAATGAGATTAGAACAGTTAGGGTGCTAGTGATTTTGGTATCATTTCGTCATATCGCACATTTTATCCATACTAACAACAAATGTTAATAATTTCTAAGTATTTTATGATATTTTAAAAAAGCTTTTTTGTACGCCGTGACGGACTGTAATGAGAAGACAAGTTGATTTCGAGTTCTAACCTGGGTAAGCACCACTATATTTACATAATTTTTGTTTATATTTTATCTCGTGCTTCGGTCAAGGAAAACATCGTAAGGTAACCTGTACGTGGCGAATGAAAATCATCCGCATGTATTCACCAGCAAGATTTAAAATTTGATTTGCATATCGGATATATAAATTCAATTATATATATTAACTAACATATCTTCCCGGCCGGTAAATAAGAAGCAAAATGTTTTTTGGATAAATTACATTAATACGTAATTACAAATGTACATTATTACTACGTTGGGCAAGGAGTAACTGTGACAAATTTCAAGTCAATCAGGCGCATTGTTTATCTTGTGATTGATCTATTATATATTATATATATAATAAATTATAAGTAACAGAGAGAGAAAAAAAGTAACTGCTGACTTACAGGGTCGTTTTGACAGAATCTACATTCCGGGTTTACCTAATTTTCAATTTATGCTGTCAAACTTCAATTCAAAGTGCTTATAAGAGCCTACGCGAAAAAGAATATTTTGTTTTAAACTAGACATCAGAGTTTCAGTTTGATGTTCGACTATTGTTATGTTAATCTATTTTAATTTCAAAACATGTACTTGAATCCGTTTTTAGTAAATCTCAGCGAACAATGAGGGCGCGAATATATTTTCAACCTTGCTTACTGTGTGACACGGAGTTGTGCAAGAAATGTGCAAACATAGCCGGAATATTCATGCGTGTTAATATTCATGGCCACGGCACCTGCTACACTTTAGTGAAATCGTGGTAAGAGTGAAACATTGCCGGGTGCCGCTCCAATAACCTCGCTTACGGATTATTCACTGAAGCTAAAAGTGTTACAAATAACGAAAATGGTGTAAGTAATAGTGTCAAAACGAATATTAAACATGTGTGGATCATAAGACATCCTAACTTATCGTAAAATGATACTGTATCTGCTTTATACTGCTAAAACTATATGACAAACTTGGCTTTACCTTTTACAAATGATTTTTTTTTTAACCCAGGGACCAGTTAAATACGCTGCGTCTTCTTCTTTTGAAAAGCAGAACAATAATAATAAAAAAAGAAATTAGTGTTTGATTAAACAACCCCCTAAACAACGTTCATAAGTAAGGATATAAATTTAGTTTAAACCTATATTTTATAATGGGTCAACCCGTTGTAAGAAAAAAAAAATATGCTATGATAAATAAACGTGAGTTTTTGCGATTACGAAAAAATTAGCGCGTACAAAGCACTAATAGTTTTGTATCCTTTCTCGAATAAATTCGTAAAAAAAATTGTGATTTTATTTTTATATAATAATAATATAATATGTGAAATATTGAAAAAATGTTTTCACAATGATGTCTGGCGATGAAAAGAGAGCTGCCGCTGATAGGACCCGCCTTTTATAGCTTCTGACAGAACGAAGCAAAACAAGTCCTTAAATATAAATTTTAAGCATTTACGCAACAAATAAAATATAAAATTTGTACATGTTTCCGTTTTAAAGTAAATACTTTGACATTAGTTTGACTTTTGGCAGGCGGACTGGCAAATAGGCCACCTGATAGTAGGTGGTCACCATTGCCGTTAGACCTATTTTTTTTCTCGCTGGATAAACGCGTTTACACGTTTTCTCCACATGAAGTGGGAGGGTATATGGGACTGGCAGAAAGGTGCACATAGTGCCGACGCCTCCTCCTCGGTCTTCGCCGTATGGCATCAGCGGAGGCACTCTCCTTCTACGACATAACACTCTCGTAGAAAGAGACCATCGCCATCCAGCGAGAGATCTCTACTGACTTTCACCACGCACCACACTCTGTCCGAGTGTGGTGCGCTGAGTCCAGTGGTGCACCACACTCGTGGCAAGAGGGTGATACCTCTCGGTTTACTGTCCCATGTAGACACTTACCGAAACAGCCATGCCCGGTAAGTACCTGCGTCAGTCTATATGAGAGTGCCGCTTCTTCTTACTACCCAGCAACTCAAGTGGAGACGGATCGTCTCTACTGTCGCCAGGCTTGCTGATAGAGACCCCAAGTCCTCCTCTCATCTCCAAATCATAGCTTGTTGGGCTGCCCATAGACCTACCTAATAACGATCAACCCTTATGTGGTAGGGCTTTGTGCAAGTTCGTCTGGGGTAGGGGTAGGTACCATCACAATTACGTGACCACGTACCATCATCAGGTGGTAAATTTGCTAGTTTGCCTACGTATAAGATATAAAAAGCAAGGTTTAATTTATACAAATACGATCTACATGTAAGTATTAAAGAATGCACGTTTCTCGTTCATTATATTCTTGATTATGAAGGCAATTGAAGAGGGAAAAGGGCAGCTACGTATAAACATGGTAAGTCTCAACGCAATACGGCACGTATGCATTTGAGATGGCTGTGTGCGGTAACGTTACTAGTGAGTTAATTTGATTGCGGAATGTGAATGACCTGTTTAAGCGAAGCTCGCAAACAATTGTATTGTATTATTAGACTGAAATTTTTGCTGATAATTATTGTATTATGTGGCAATTCGTTAAATATTTCAGTACTACTTTTGTTTAATTAATGTTATCCCTTCGTAATTATGAGTTCCTGAAATAATTATAGGTGTAGTTCTATTACGTCATTGTATATTTTCTCATTAAAAAAATTATGTGTGACGTTGATACTCATTGGTTCATTATTCGAAATTGAAATTGTCTGTATATGTTATTGATTTATTTTGTTCCCTTAAGAATAAAATTAATAGAAACAAAATAGAAAAATAATAAGAAGCGAATATTTGTTTATTTCCATGTTATTTATGGTTTTTAGTTATAGTATAATAATTACAAAGTTACATATATTTTTTATGACAAATAATTTTATTGTTACAATAGATTTCAGTTGTAACATAATTGCAAGTCAATACATTAATTAAAGTTACAAAACATAATTGCAGTTCATAATTAAGAATAAAAGTTCGGTGAGCATAAAAATTGTTTGGAATAAATAAATTGAAAACAAAAATCACTAAATTCGAATGAAAGTATTGTTGCCAATTTTAATTGCCAAAAATAAACCGGTATATTTCAATATTTTCAAGGTATAATTTTCCACAGCTACCGTTTATAGTGCCGTAATTGTTTGAAGAGGCAATTTTAGTTGGAGCTTGTTGAGGAGTTAAGAATGCCTTCAATTTCAACCAATCAGTCACAGATCGAGTCAAGAGATCCCTGAAACTTCAATTTAATATTATTATTATCGTTATTATAAAT
This sequence comes from Nymphalis io, assembly GCF_905147045.1. Classification (NCBI taxonomy): domain Eukaryota; kingdom Metazoa; phylum Arthropoda; class Insecta; order Lepidoptera; family Nymphalidae; genus Nymphalis; species Nymphalis io. The sequence goes on along the minus strand of NC_065901.1, from coordinate 531,390 downwards.
TGAATATATATTAATCTATACGGAAGTCTAAGTCTATACAGAAGGATTGTTTACGTAATATTAACAGCCTGTTAATGTCCCACTGCTGGGCTAAGGCCTCCTCTTCCTTTTTAAGGGGAAAGTTTGGAGCTTATTCCACCACGCTGCTCCAATGGTAGTTGGTAAAATACACATGTGACTGAATTTCAATGAAATTAAACACATGCAGGCTTGCTCACGATATTTTCTTTCACCGTCAAGCACGAGATGAATTATAAACACAAATTAAGCACATGAAAATTCATTGGTGCTTGCCCGGTTTTGAACCCACGATCATCGGTTAAGATTTACGCGTCCTAACCACTAGGCCATCTTGGCTTTTTTTGTTCGGGATTGTTTACATTCTGTGATCAATAAAAATATTACAGAGAAAAATCTTGCCAAATAGCAAAACTGCAATAATATTGCACACAAACAAAATTGCATTTAACTCGTAGCAAAGTTTTCTACCTACCGTGCCAAAAGATATTTTATTCAAAATATGAATAAATATAGGACGAAACATGTGTACAGATTAAACGATCGCTTGTTAATATCAAATAATAAAACGATATTGATTTTTTAAATAACTTGTTACTAACTATCGTTATTACAAATATTCCAGTTGTCTTAGTGGTCTGAACGATGCGACCTTAATTTACTTTATGCTATAAATAAATTTAAATCTTCTTATTTCTTGATAAAAACTATAAAGATGATAAGAAAGCATTCAGTTAGTACTCGTTGATTTTCATGCGATAAATAATAATTTAATTGTATTCAATTAACGAACATACAACATGTACAATGCAGCTTTTTTATTATTTTATTTCCTGCGCCTAAAGCTTGCCTGGAAGATATCGCTTTCTTACAATAAGGCTTCATGTACATCTGTCTGTGTTTAGTTTCATCGGTGTACCACAGATTATTTTTATTATATTTATACTGTGTACATATATAGTGTAATTGGTTAAAAAGAGCAACTATAGAGGTTATTGCTGGTTCCACTCGGCAGTCTACATGACTGGAATTAAAGATGAAATAAATTCTTCTCTCATATATATTCAGCAATGTCGACTTGTTAATTCGCACGATCAATAGCTCGTACGTCACCGTGGCAGATTGCGGCGACATCGATCAGAATAGTTTACTTGCAAATTTGGCAGCAGATATCCAAACGGATTATATGAAACTAGTGTATACGGCCACTACTGTATGTACTCGGTAACCCAAGTTATGAACCGGTTCTAAAACTACGAGCTGTTGACACATTGTTTTAAACTCTAATTTATATTTGTTTGTTATTTAGAACATATCGCTTTAGCTATACAAACGCTAAGCCGAGATGGCCTAGTGGTTAGAACGCGTGAATCTTAACCGATGATCGTGGGTTCAAACCCGGGCAAGCACCACTGAATTTTCATGTGCTTAATTTGTGTTTATAATTCATCTCGTGCTTGACGGTGAAGGAAAACATCGTGAGGAAACCTGCATGTGTCTAATTTCATTGAAATTATGCCACATGTGTATTCTACCAACCCGCATTGGAGCAGCGTGGTGGAATAAGCTCCAAACCTTCTCCTCAAAAGGGAGAGGAGGCCTTAGCCCAGCAGTGGGACATTAACAGGCTGTTACTGTATACAAACGCTAACAAGCAACTTTTATTGTACGAATAATACATCGTGTTGTATTTGATATGATTCTACACACGCTACAGCACATAGATCATTTGCTAAACAATTGTAGAAGTTACACGGGAACACATGATCACACATATATACAAATACTGCTGAAAACATAGTGCTCACTTTCGCTTCACCGTAGTCGGTTAAACAAAGATACGCAACGCAGATAACAGGAAATAAATAATTGTCTTGGATTATGATCACTACTTATAAAGTATTAAGATGCATTAAATCCTGTAAAAAAGTCAATTATATAAGGCTACACGAGAAGGGATGACCGTAAGAGACCCAACAAAAGTATTAGCCCTCGTAAGTATTATTACGTATATCGCAGTGAGGCCTCATTAAGACCTAGTTAATGATTTAGTAGCTTGTTAGCGCAATCATACTAGCACCTCGTAAAAAGCGTTGAGCACAGAAGGTACTCAGTAGAATTGGGCTCCGCGTCTAGACAGGTTTTATGAGCGTGCTACTTTTATTTAACAGAACAACTTTTATTTTTATTTCGAAATCTTATAAATACTGGCTACTGATAGAAAACGATATCTGATAAATCTAATGACCAAGAAAATAGTTTAACATAAATAGTGAGGTTATCAAATAACAATGGAGATCGCGGTTCCGAATTCAAAATTATTTATTTAAAGCGTCAATAGCGCAAAAATAGGTTCGATCATGACCTTGGGCTGATGTTATCCGCACTCATATTTGAAACTTTACACTTTATTGGTGGTAAAAAAGAAATAGGAAAATTTCTTTAAAACAACGGGCTTGAAAAATATTTAGGTTTACTAATAATTTATACCAAATAATTGACAATCTATATTGAGTCAATTATTTGGTTTAAGCTTATCTATATAAGCTTAATATACCCATTTATCCAGTCATGTATAAACTGTTAAGGAAGTATACATTCCTGCCCTGCCATGACAATACACTGTATCTAAAAAACAAGCACTTTTGGGAAATCACGTTTTTATATATTTTTTGTAAATTTTTCATAAACTCTTGAATATGTCCGATATTTTTAAATTTTGAGTATGTTTACACATAGATGAGTACATTTACTCGTAGAAAAAAAATTCTCGCATTTTTAGTCAAAATCATGTTTTGTCGGAACCTATAACATCAAATACTCGTTATTACAAAAATCTGTATTAAAAGTTGTTTCATGTCACAACTAGTTATGGCCGAAATATGAGGTGATATCTATGAAATTGTCTGTTTGTATAAAAATGTATTGAAGTTTACTTCTATGGTAGACATCAAAGGGATGAGAATCGATGAACTCTTTTAAGGTTTTAAGCTTTAAAATTATTCCCTTGTAATAAATTATCTATATTCCGAAAAAAACGGTAATCAGTTGGAACTAGGTCTGGTGAGTACAGTGTATCAGGGATTGTTTTCAGTTATAACTCCTTTCATGACATTCATATGACATAAAATAAAATATTTAAAATAAACAGTAAAAAATGGACATAGCCTGCATCACTGTGAGGCTTTTTCGAGAGCTTGTTACGACAAAACACTGTATATATATATATATATATATATATATAAAATATATTTTATATATATAAAATATATATATATAAAAAGGTGTACAAAAATAGAAGTTCTGTTTAGACAAAATACTGTATGTATTGGGTTGTGTAGTTTTTAGTCAAAACAGATCATTATATTTTGTGAGATACAAAGTATTGTGCTATAGTGTTTCTCAGTATTTTTAAAAATTAAAAGAAATTTTTTTTTTTTTTTTATAGAGTAGGAAGGCGGACGAGCATATGGGCCACCTGATGGTAAGTGGTCACCAACGCTCTTAGACATTGGCATTGTAAGAAATGTCAACCATCGCTTACATATCCAATGCGCCACCAACCTTGGGAACTAAGATTTTATGTCCCTTGTGCCTGTAATTACACTGGCTCACTCACCCTTCAAACCGGAACACAACAATATCAAGTATTGCTGTTTTGCGGTAGAATATCTGATGAGTGGGTGGTACCTACCCAGACGAGCTTGCACAAAGCCCTACTACCACCAGTGTCCGCAAATATGGCACGGCAGATTCGCTCCACTGATAACAATAACAAAAACATACATATGTGACCATAGAATAATATTAAATGTACAAAATATATCATAATAAATTATAAACGAATACAAATATAAATAATTACATAATTTTTTATTTGTTTTTAAGTCAACCCTCTGATGATACGCTGTAAGTAAAATAGTTATTTATTATTTCATTGGACTGAAAGTTTTCCTCGTAATGAACTACTTTTACCTGGTCAGAATAAATGTCTCGTTTATATTATTACCTACACACGTCTGTCTCCAGCAGGAAAACGGGTCAGATAAATCAATATGGAGGCTTTTCCTAGGAACTGCGAGCGATATAAGAATATGTTTTATTGTAATTATAGTTTTATGTACTAGAGTTTTAAACAGATTTATTTATCATATATGTTTAATACGGTGTTTTTTATCAATTTTCTAGACACCCGACTATTATTTTTTAATACAGAAAATCTCATGAAGATTGTGTGTATTTGTTATACTTTTGGCAACGTCGCATCCAAGAACGCCTGAACCTTTCGAATATGTCCACATGTCAAGCTATATCTTGAAAAATATGCAACACGTCGACATATTCAAGTTATAGCCTAGTGTAGTCTAAAACAATAAAATGAAAAAATATGTAAGTTTCAATCAATCAGATTAGTTTTTACGCAAATCACTAGAAAACATATACAAAATTAAAACTTATCGACTTTGACGAGCCGTTTGGTGTGTTTGGTAGATACCTGCCATTCACGCCGAAGGTCGTGGGTTCGATTCCCACCCAGGACAGACATTTGTGTGCATGAACATGTCTGTTTGTCCTGATTCTGGGTGTATATCTATATCAGTATGTATTTACAAAAAAAAAGTAGTATATGTAGTATATCAGTTGTCTGGTTTCCATAGCACAAGCTCTGCTTAATTTGGGATCAGATGGCCGTATGTGAATAATGTCCCAGGATATTATTATCTCTTTATAATATAAGTATGATTGTAGCTTGTGAGCTAGAAGTAAATAAACCACTTGAAGGTTAGTGGTTAAAAGGTTTTTCATCCTAAGATGGAAAATTACCACTTTCGAAAAACTGGTAATTTAAGAAGTTTACTTCTGACATAGGATCTAATATGTCGCTTAGTTATGCTCGAAACTGAAACATAGCAATATTAATGTTTGTACTTGACGTTATTTCACCAAAAAATTATGAAAATCTTGAATATTACATAATATAATGTGATTATCTTGCTAAAATCCAATCGCATTAGAATATAACAACGTAAAGCAACTGCCTATAAGTGTCTGGACGAGGTAAGGCTTGAGAAGATTTGGAGTTTCCACAACGCTGCTCCGATTCATGGCATACACGTGGCAGAATTTCATTCGACACATGCACAAGATTAATTATAAAAAAAAAACAAATTAAGCATACGAAAACTTAGAAGTGCACGCTGGGATTTGAAGCCTTAATCTGTGTATAGGATTAATGTGTTGTAGCCACTGAGCCATATTGCAAATAAAACACAAACAAAATTAAATAACATTGCTTAATAACTTGCATGTGAATTTTAACATTATATGTAAATTAAAAGAGAGGTCTGTTATACTAATTCAGTAGAAATCCACATTCGTTCCGCAATGGGCCATTTAGTCCTCGCTGGATTTACAAAACATTGCCTCATAAGCCCATTACAATAACGTTTATTAAGAAAAACGTAAATGTTCAGCTCCTGTTTGTGTGGCGCTTAAATATGTATCAAAGAGATTAGTCGTGTTTTATATTAGGCGCCTTATGAAATACAGCAAATTTAGGACGGAAAAAACATTAATAATATAATATAGATGTGATATTACATCGTATGCTTTTTGGTGATGATAGATTTACTCATAAGGATTTTTTTTGCTTGGATATATTTTGTTATTATAATTATTAAAATATTATTACATGAAATTAATAAATTATGTTTAATATTAAATTTGAATGAGGAGAGTTAAGCTTCTTAGACGAAAGTTTTACTTTAACAGCTTATGATTTTCAAAGCTTCGATTTTAATATTTAAGGAAATTATTTTATAATATATATTTATTTTATTACAAATATTTTCAAATACAATCTACATACACTTAATTCATTAGGCTTTTACAAGCAATTTTAAGCCGTTATGTTACATCGTATTATTAAATGTAAAGCTGCCATCGGTTTAGAATACAGATTCTATCGAGAAGAACCGGCAAGAAAGTTAAAAGTTACTCTGTTTCAATATTCAGATAATTCATGACAGATAATTATATAAAATATACATTAAATTAGTATAATACCAGTTTCAGGTGTATTACGTTTTCTGTACTTCTAACATGTAAGCAAAATTTCATAAATATAGTTGATTACTTAACACGAACTTTAAAAATGCAAATCAACAATTTCTCAATGCTTGTTTCACTGTACAATGTATCCTCTAACCGGAAACAGAATAATATTTTATCAACTCGAACCTGTTTACGACGTCTTTATGTATTTACGTTCCCTTTTCATGAATAACTTCATGCTTTTATTCAACATAAATGTCAATTTCCATTCTCATTCATTTTTTATATAAACAGATCACAACAATTCAAAGGAACATTCAAATCGAATATGTTTTTTAAATCTTTGTCGTATTACATATTATGTATGTTCAGGGACCGTGGTTCTTGAAAGACAACCCAACCAAAGTGAACCCACGACCTTAAGTGGACGGAATCCGACTGGACAAAAAATGCGTAGAGCTGGAAGCCTTTGGGAGAGGGCTATTGTGAGCTAAGATGAAAAATAAATAGAAATATTCAGCAATAATAAATCAAACAATAATTATTCCTTTCTTAATCACTTCGTTAGTAATGTAATGAAAACATAATTAAAACATTTACACAAGTTTAATTGTAGTAATAATATTATACTACTATTATAGAGTTCCAGAATTGCATTCCAAATAAGCGAAAATGTTAATTATGATACCTACATCTAAATTTACCTACCGCAACTACTTGCGCTACGATATGCTACGACGTAGCATTGGTACATTTATTAATATAACATATATGTAGGTCGTTTGTTCGTCTACTTGCAACCCAGTATACGTTTATATTATTTAATATGACGTAATGAGTATATAAATTGTTCTACACATAGAAGACTGTGAACCTTTTTTTCACTAATTTGACTCGATTTCTAGTATTATATTTGTGCTTAAATACAAAAAATGTATGACAAAAATAGAGATCTCTTTTTGCTATAACTAAATATATAAACGATCAGACGATAAAATGTCCACCTCTAGGCCGTTTCAAAATTAAAATAATTCATTATTGTAATCATACAAGTTTAATGAAACAAACAAACTGTTGAGTTTATTTCGCCGGTTTTTCTCAGGTCATCATTTTTATGAGATGTGAATAAAAAAGTTTTATGCTTCTATTTTGCCTTTAAATTTTTCAATTTCATTTTGGATATATTATGCAGAGAGACAAATAGCTCATTGATAGTAAGTGATCATCGCCACTAAGACATGGACAGTGGACGAAATTGTAATGATGCTTTACACTGCCAATGCGTCGCTTACTTAAAGAAGTTAAACTGACTCACTCATTCTTCAAAGCGGAATACGGAAATATGAATCAAATATTTTTTGACGGTAAAATAAACCATTACTTTTGCTATGTTGAGGTAGCTTGGCTTGTTCAGTGGACACTTAAAATTTGTTACTTTCATATCTAGTATATAACAAGAAACCAATTCCGATGTGTTTTTAAAAGAGGATGACGTCAGCATAGCTGATATCGCAATTACCCTTTCCATGAGAATGGTCGCTTATACTCACTGATAATGTATATATATCTTTTTTACAATTACTATAGTAAAAAATGTCAACTGATTATTTATCAATATGTTTTATTCAGTGATATAACATAAGAGGTCTGTACGCACCGACAGCTCGAGCAAGAATGACCCGAGTTCTTATCGAGCCAGTATTAAAACCAAATTAAGACCCGTACAAGCAACTTAATTAGTTGTGAATGTTTTATTTAGATAGTGCGATGAATTATTCTTGATAAAAAAAACTATTTAATGGTTAAACTTAACTGTGGTGGTTGTCCGGAATTCAAAACGCTGTCACATCGATATTTACAAGTCAATTAATTCTAATTTAACTTGTTAATTTCAATTGTGTTGTATATAATACTGCAATGAATATATATGTATCATTTATTAGATGTTTCGATGTTGGTATTTGAAACATCTGTCGCAATATGTGCCTGGTTCCTGTTCTACAAGATTAATCACCAAGACTACTGATCAAACGTATTAAATTTTGATAATTTATTGTATATTAATAGATTTCAATAAACAAACAATGACATAATATTAACAAAGCCTGCAATTAAAATAAATTGCGCATTCAAAAGGTTATAGTTTTTAATAAATGGCTTAGTAAGTGTATTAAAATAATTTGTATTATACTACATTTATGCTGTGCAATTATTTATAAAAAATCAATAGAAACAAAACGTATAATTATTTTTCTTGTGTTAAGAATATGAAGAAAAAAAATCACAATACGCCAAGGTTATGTCCCCTGTGCTTGTAGTTACACTGGCTTATTCTTACTGCAGACAGTGCATAGCAATCCGAAATATAACTGTGTGGGGTAGAATATCTAATAAGTGGGATTTACCTACCTAGAGGGGCTTGCACAACATACAACATCAAGTAATTAAGTAAAAGAAAGATTCTTATTTATTCATTTAATATAAAAGAATGTTAATATTTCGAGGGATAGCGTTTGCCTTTTCTCTTTCTATTAAAATCTTATTTTTTTTTTATCATTTAATTACATTTAAACTTTGATTGACAGCAATAAATAAATAATATAACATTTTAATGTAAATTTAATATTTATACATTTATACAATTAATAATGTATATTTAGTATTGTTTAATATTCCATGTTCTCACAGACATATCTTATTATTTACTTTGTACACGATTTGACATCTTATTTGAACACTAATTGGAACACAAATTATCTCGAAATCTCGTCCCACTTCCCGTCGTTAAAACGAGGGAAACAATATATGCAATTATATATTCCAACAGCGCGAGGCAATTAACATAGGAATTCTCATTAGCATTTTGCAAAGGGAAACTTTTGATGCTAAGGAGCGGAGAAAAAAAATCCAAGAGCGAGTCCAAGCCTCATTAACGTGCCTTTAATAATAGTGAAATGCTTCCGGGCAGTCGCTGCGTAGGAATTTCAAACGGCTTGTAGTTTTGTCTCAGTGTTCAGTGCTTAAGCTTTATGTTTAGTTTAAAACAATTAAAACTTCAGAACAGCGGCAACGTAACAAAACACGGGAAATGGGCTAAACAAAACTGTCTTTTATTGTTAATTTGTATATGTAAAATGATTTAGTTTTTAAAGTTTATAAGAACTGTTATATAATTTAATAGCAATATTTTTTAGTCTGTATTAATAAATAGAATGAACAAGAATTCTACATTCAAAATTTTGTTGTACAAATGTTACAGTAATCCCTTTGTAAGAATGAAATAAATGTCGACAATTCGAAACTAGGAGTGATAATGGCTATCCTATCTTCGTCAACTTTAATTAAAAGTACTGTAACTGAATATACTGGTAATTGGACAAGTTATATCGCCTTCGCTGTCTAAATACAAATAAGGTTTTTTTGCAATATATTCTACCCTTGTACAAGGGAAATCGTTATTTAATTAATTATACTATATTATTAATTATATTAATGATAAATTATACTGTATTTGTAAATAATAAAAAAATCAAATATTAAAATAATACTAAGTATACGTTGAATGAACTATAAATATATATTGAAAACTGTAATGTATTCGTAAATAAATAAACTTAAAGTAGTATTTTAATATGCGGCCACAAAATCAATACCGAGGTGCGGTTTAAAAGGTTTCATTCGAGGCAAATTTCTCCGCAGCTCCATTCAATGCAATAAAATTTTCTTCACAATTGAAACCATTAAAGAGCGTCACCAGCGCGCTGCTGAATGTTAATCACAGTCTAGTGTGAATAGAACAATCACAATGTGGAAAAGACCTCCATTTTTCCTCCTTCCATTTATTCGAAACAAAGAAATCTTAGTAACGTTTGAAATAATATTATTTTATACATTGTAATTAAACTTTTTTTTAGTTTGATCAGATAATACATTGAATTTTATAATATTTTTTATGATATTTTTTGTATTTATTATTGGAGTGAAAATTGGGCCACCTTATCTTTAGTGATCAATACTACCCATAGATATTAGCGTTGTTATAAATATTTACTTCTGTGATTGTTGGCCCGTTTGGGTGGGCGGTACTTCCGCCAAACTGCAACACTTAATATTGTTGTGTTCCGGTTGGAAGGCTGATTGCTCCAGTGTTAGTACAGGCACAAGGGACCTTTATTTCCAAGGCTAGTTGTGCATTGGCGATGTAAGAAATCAGGCAGCGCCATGGCCATCAGCAGGTAATTAAAATATATAAGTGAAATAGAATATGTAATATTTTATTTGTTTATTTTTAATTTTTAAACCTTTTAATTAATGTAATGCACGCGTTTACCAGCTTGTGTCTTTAATGAATCACAGACCCTTTGTAACAACGTATTAAAAACGTTTTCGCCCAAATATTAAGCCACTTACGTCTCGGAAGCGCTCTGAAGAAAGACGATTCCTTTCACATTGCGACCGAAATACGTTGATAATTTCCCTTTGCATAAAGCTAAAGCTATATTTTCGCTCAGTTCCTTTGTCATTAACAGTATAAATTGTTTTTCCTGTACAAGAAAGTCTTTTCTGATCTTGATTAAGTAGTAAGCTTGACTGATGCTCTCCCTTTGTAAGTTCCTTCATTCTCTAATTATAAGCTTATTTTGCTGAAAATCTTATTAACCACGTCATTACGAGCCAGGGAAGGTCAAGCTGATTACCATTAATCTCCTTCGTGATCTAACCCTTAAGTTGCATTTAACATCTTGTAAATCTCCCACTGCTGGACTAAAGCCTCTCGTTTTGAGGATAATTGGAGCTTATTTCATCACGCTGTTGTAGTGCGGTTTGGTGGATATACATATGACATATTTTCATTCGAGACATGTAGTTTACCTCACGATGTTTGATTCATCACCGAGATGAAACATAAATACTATTTAAGTACAAGAAATTTCATCTGTGCTTGGTCGGGCTTGAACCTTGAATTTTGGTGAGTGGCGATTTGTTTAAGAACTAACAGGTCACTGTAATAAAATGGGGCTGCTCGTAACGCGCAAAAACTATTTACTATTTTAAGATAACAAAATAGAACTGGGTTTTCCATTTGTCGCTGAGGTCCGTCACCTCTCCGAAAGCCGTCACGCGTTACGGCCTACAACCGATCACATTGGGGCTACCTATTCTTTCATAAATCAGAGAGCACGTGACGTCACGTCGCACGATCGACACGTTAACCAAAACGTGACAAAACACTATTCAAAGCCCCAATAGCGCAAAGAATTTGTTCATTTTATATATACCTATTTTATATATATTATTTGTTATTTATAGGTAGATAATAAAACACCGGGCGTGTAGATTTTTAACATGAACAAATTGTTGAGAAAGCTTATCCTTATAAGATATTTCTTCCAGGCACCCTAATTGTATGGATGTACGTGCAGTGAAAATAATTTAAAAGACTATTAAAAAACAATTAGTTTACGATGACTTCACTTTCTAACACTAAGCTTGTACCAAAATAAATGAAATATACATATGTTCTATATACATATAAGCATGTGTTTGTCGTGACGAAAATGAAAAGTTTTTTACTCTTAATTTAAACGTATGGACAGTATTGCCTTCATTTATGAGTGAGATATTAATATAATTTAACTTTTTATCTAAAAATTTCATTCTCTATTAATAAAATGACTATATAATTTTTATAATTTTTATAACAAAGTAATAAAATAAAAATAGTAATTTAAAGAGTATAATATACATTGTTCATTAAAAATAAATAAGACAGGTTAAGTGTGCAGACGAAAAAGAGCCGTATTATATATTTAATTAACAGTTTTTTGGCATGTTTGTATTTTATTTTTTACATCTTTCTTGTATCTCCAGTTTTTACTCATCACGTACATCCTAAGGCTATCTGGGTGTATATTTAACTGTTAATCCTGGCGCGTCTTATCATGAAACTGTGTGAAATGGCTCATCATAATTAATTCATTTTTTTTAAATGTGCTTGAATATGTTGTTGTTTATTATATTTTTATTGTAATTAATGACGAAATTGTCTTTTTATTAAGGAATTTATTTGATTTTATAAATATTGTACTTCAATATTTTATATTGTCACCATTGATTGTAATACCGGAGGAGAGGGGTGACATATTCATTAAAAATGTTGGGATTACTAGTTGTTGTATCGTTGTAAAGGAAAGTCTTGAGATTTTGAAGTAAGTGTTCGTTGATTTGAGCTAAATGAACATCGAGTATAGGATTATCTTTGTAATTATTGTATTTGATTCGTTTTAAATCCTAAAAGAATATACATTTTTCAATTCATTTAGATATTTTAAATAAGATTAAAATAGAATATGTTATGGTAATATGTTAGCTGAAGTAATAGTAATTTATTTTTATAAAAAAACCTATTTCATTACATTTTTTTAAATAATTTTGAAGAAGTTTTTATTTGGAAAATATAATATCAATAATTGTTTACCCAAACAGTTACTTTCGAAGTTGGAGGCGCGGGTAAGATGGAATATCAACATGATATTCCTTCTCGACTCTTTGTATATTGTTGTTATATATTCATGCATAACAACAATATACAAAGAGTTACACAGAGTGTACACACCTTCGACATATTATATTTTATTTAAATATGTGGTCTAATTTTTAAGGTTAGTTTGAAGCGTGAGGATTTAATCCTATGGTCGGAGGTAACGATGGCGTAAAGAGAAAATATTTAGTTCTTGTATTGCTGCTGTCTATGAACTCATGTTCCTAAAATTAATAAAAGAAGTATTCCATTACTACGAAGTACTTATTGGAAAGTGATATAGAGTAAAAAGTAAGATTTATTATTCATACACAAAATATTAATTTACAGCGAGCAAAGCGGCAGGAGAAGTACTAGTTTAATTTCCTTTCACAGTACACATGCCTATCAAAGCACCATATGTACTCGTATTCGCCGAAAATTGCTTCATCGACCTCGAGAATTGAGCAGTCGAGAACGGCGCTTGAATTATGTAAAGTACGCCGCGGAAAAATTGATATAAAAATTGCCCGTAAAGCATAAAATTAAAATTTGGATCGTGGACCGTGTTGCAACATGCTAAATACCTGTCGTATTTCAAGCGCCATCTGTCGGCGACAGCACTGAGACTGCCGCTTTTAATTTATTAACCAATTTGCTGAACGCTCCGAACCGCGTTCCACTCGCTATTTTGTTTCTTGACTTAATAAATTTGAAGTCATAATCCGTAAAGAAGTATTTTTCTGTAGGCCAGACTGATATTAAAATAATATTATACTAAACGTCGTTTCTATTTGAATTTGCATTTTTGTGAGTTACAAGTATAAAATTAAAGTAAGTGTGAAATATGTTACTTCATTACCATATTAAAGTTATTTTGTAAGAGTCCCTTGTTGTCTTATTTTTATATACTTATATAAATAACAAATGAGTCTACACGGAGCATTAGCAAATTATATAATCTGATTCAGTATATAATAACAATCAGTGAATCTAATTGATAAGATCGTTAACGCGCTCGCAATGTTATAGTTATGTTTTTTATAAAATTATCTCAATTTAATTTGGGTTTTTGTTATTTTTATAATACGAATGGAAAAAAGTTACGACAAGGCAAAGTACGGCACGGTATTAAAATGGACGTCAGCGGTGTGTCGTACTAGGGAATGCTTTTATGATTTACATATTGTAGACGTCAATGCCATTTTTTTTGGATTGGATTGCAGATGCAGCTGCAACAAACTGACAACGAACATATCTGCTATATTTATTTCATCTCAATTAACGAGAACGTTTTTGAATATAAATAAATTATAATTCAATATAAAAATTAAAACAAATACCGACAGCCGCTACTGCCGCTAGGCTGCATGGAAGTTCTACGGCAAGTGTTACGAGTATCGCTTTCATAAATTTTTCTTGTGGGTTCTTTCTAAGTATTGGAGAACAGTTGATTCTGACATATAAAATGACATACTTCATTCTTAAGATATTATCAATTTATTTACAAAACTAACTCCCTCATTCTATTTTTAAAATCAATTTATATCGCTAGCAAATGTCTTCGATGCAAGCAGTTTGGTTATAAGATAACCATATTAACGCTTTACATTGCCACGACTGTATGAAAAGGAGACTGGCAGTGCTATAGTAACGGAGCATTACACCGATGACGTGGACATCACGACGTTATCGTCGACAAAGTAATAAAAGCCTCATACAATGCTATACAATTTCGTTTCGTTACTCATAGTGTCGTGACAGTTCAACCGTGTTGTACCGTGCCGCTTGAAAATAAATTACAAAACGCCCTGTGAGTCGTTTGTTTTACATTAACATAACAACGTTACGTCTATATAAACCTCGTTGGTCTAATGGATAAATACTTACCTATGTTGGCGACTATGAATCCGTGGTTGAATAAATAATTGTTACTGGGATTTTTCCAAAAGTTCTGAGTAACCCAAAATAACTCTTGTTCCTGGGAAATGTATCTCCGATCGGCAGATAGCTGTCCTATCGGATTGAAAGTAAAAGAAAGAACAGCGTAAACTTTAAATATCTCCGTGACCAAAATCAGTTAGAAGAACATTATCATATCTTTTTTTTTATTGCATCGGTAGGCAGACGAGCTTATGGGCCACCTAATGGTAAGTGATCACCAACGCCCATAGACATTATCAAAGTAAGAAATGTTAACCATCGCTTACATCGCCAAAGCGCCACCAATCTTGGGAACTAAGATGTTATGTCCCATATGCCTGTAATTACACTGGCTCACTCACCCATCAAACTGGAACATAACAAAACCAAGTACTGCTGTTTTGCGGTAGAATATCTGATGAGTGGGTGATACCTTCTCAGACGAGGTTGCGCGAAATCCTACCACCAGTAAAGTTTATAGGGTAAGTGAGTCAGTGTAATAACAGGCACACAGATTATATCTTTGTTTCCAAAGATGGTGTCGCATTGACGATGTAAGAGATATTCAATATTGTTTCATCAGGTAGCCCATATACCTGTCTGCCTCACAAACACACACACACACACACACACATCAGCCGAAAGACGTCCACTGCTGGACAAAGGCCTTCCATAAAAATTTCCATGTTCGCCGGTCTTGCGCTGCCCGCATCCAACGGCTTCTTGTTTGCCTGCCTGTTTTAAATTAAATTATAAAATAATAAATGTACACATATACTTAAATACGAGTTACGAGTTCTCACTCATTCTTAAATTATATAATATCTTAAGTTGAAAAGATTCCAACTGACACATATTTGTAGAAAATGTCACATCTGAAACTGCTTGGAAAGGTTTTGTAATTTTCCGCCAGAGCGCCACCACTCCAATTTCCACTGCGGATTTTGGGCAAGGTTATAATAACGTTATCTATATAGACTAAGCATTATAATCCTCGTGAGTAGTTAGTTCGTGTAAATTATATAATATAAGTATATACTTATTGTTTATCATAATTTCCTTAATTATAGTTTTACGAGATTTCCCAGTAACATCGATCTTTTGTTTACAAAAACGCAATATAAAATCAGCCATACATAATATATTGTTAGTTTTTTTAAATCCTAAATTACCTTTAAGTTTTTTTCAATTTATATATAATAAATTGTTAGTTGCTTAATTATTTACAACATTTAAGCTACTTCTACTTTTGAATTTTAATAATATATGGCGTCATAATTAGTTAGTGTATTTTAAATTTGTTAGTTATTACACGGTTACTCATTGTGGGCAATTGTGAGAGATAAGCTTTTCAACATACAGTTTATTTTAACCAACAGAAATCTTATATTCTACGTTTTATACAATACACAGTACAGTTCCTATGCTTCTATTCATTTAATGCGATCAGAATGATAAGTGCTGCAAATACAGAACGCAGCCCCCTTTTATTTCATTCTTTTCAAATTTTGACTCTATACACGTCAATATGACGATTGTGCGTTGTTTGCGGCCAGATTTCACAAGCTGGATGCGACATATTTATAAGATACGCTTAAGCACACGCAGTAAGCTCTTTACGAATTTAATTTAATTTAAAGCAATATATTATTTTCGATTAACATTTGATTAATTAAAATTAGATACATATATCAAGCACCAATGAGTTTTCTTAGTACTTAATTTTTAACATTGTGGAGAGATCTGAAAGTGCTATATTAATTTCTGCGAAATGTTTCACCAACCCGTAGCGTGTAGAATGGTGGAATAAACTCCCCTTTCCTCGTAACTTTAGAAAAAGTTGGAACAGGGGAACATTTACAGGCTGTCAATATGAATCAAGGTACTATCAAAAGTATATATTATATAATTTTGTTTCTATTTCATATTATATAGAATAAGAAACAAAGATCCAATACAGACGCAATTAGTCAAAATGAATCACATATTGCCTAATTATGCCTTGCGATCTTAAAAAGAACCATAAAACTTCGTCTTTAAAATCTTTTCATCTAAAATTACTTGAATAAGTGAGGTATAGATAAATGAAGCCTCAGTCTGTAGAGGTTTTAGTATTTAATGATGAGGTTTTATCTCAACCTGCTTGATAAATTCAAAAAACTGCGCTTAAATTAGCATTGATGATTTTTCGTGTATTTTCTTCTTCCTTAGCAAACAATTTTTAACTATGTGACTTATAATTTATAAATAAAATTACTTACTTTTAAAAATATAAAGCTATATTTAATAACTAATTTAAGCCGGCGACATAATTTTAGCGCGTCAGCTTCATCATGGTTTAACCGAATTATTCTGGAAACAAATCGAGCGTTTCTCATTAAATACAGCACAAATAGACTCTATTGCACAGCAACAAAAAAAAGAAAAGAACGAGGATTACAGAAAAAATAAAAATTGTAACAAAAGCCGGTCCATTGATAAGCCAGTTGTCAGACCCAGTCTTAAACGAGGACCTCACGTAATAAAATGTTGAGCGGCGGTTACCTCTTTTATAAAAATAATTAAGTAATACCAAAGAATCGTTAAAAAATTTAACAATTTACACATTTATATATAAATTTATGTTGTAAGTCACTATAGACGATAATTTATTTACAGGAAATAATCGTCTGACATTTTCATGCAACATTCAAATTGTGATTAACGTGCTGTGACGCAATCACAGAAACACGAAAATAAAACAAGCGTGAACAAATAAAACAAAGGCTCACAGAACGCGGGCAATATTTTCTTAAAGTCGAATTTGCTTTAACACAAAGAAGGAAATTAACAGTTAGTGTTCCCATAAAACGACCGACACGACTTTGTAAGCATTGAGTGCTTTCAGCTATTACGTTAACTCGTCCATTAACCGCGTTTGGAATCGGAGCCTTTTGTTGACTTACAAGAATTGGCGGCATCTGAGACCTAGAACCAAATACAAAAAACTGCAAAGAAATTAACTCTCTTTGATATCGGTTAAGTTAGAACAATTTAAATTGAGTGATAACTTTTGTTCGAGTATTTAAAATAAATTATTTTTAATGAATTCTTCACAAAATATATATAAATGTATATTCAGAAACTAATACACATCTTCGTTAAGGCGCACTGTTATGTAAACATTATTGCGCAAATAATCTTAAGAGCTGAGCGTAGCGAGCGAATAAAATACATGCTTATTATATGAACAGACACACCGTATTATATAAGGTAGAAATAATTACTGAGTATTTAAAAGTAATTTAAAAAACACACCTTCATATCTCTTGTGTTCTTTTTGCAATAACTGCTTCAGGGTCTACTGATTAGCTATATGTTGTCAGTAGCACCATTGTTCCCACACAAACAAAGCGTGAAACTATTTTAATCATATACTCGTACATATTTATGCCTTAATATCGTAATGATACTCAGTCCAGCTATAGTGATACTAACCCAGTAAAAAAATATTACCATTTATGTTCACAAGATATTAATTAATATATAATGTACGTGTTTGTTCCATATACGTTTCACAGACAAAGGTCAGGTAACCTTTACACACGTCACTTTGCTCTTAAAGCGGGTTTGGTACGCATGTGACTGAATTCCATCCAACACACTTGGGTATCCTCACGATGTTTTTCTTCTTTGCGAAGGAAGTGGGTGATTGAATAATAATATTCTTTAATCATTTAATTATTTGTAAAATAGTACATAATAACAAAAAATAATAGCACAAAGTGCGCCCTTATTGATGACTAGCGATTTCTTCCAGACAACCTTTGGGTTATGACATTTGAAAGTTAAGATCAGAGTGGGTGGTTTGTGTATTTATTTTACACATGTATATATCCATCGATAGTAAGACACACATATTATATTTTTGTTATTTAAGTTGGAAGACAACGAACTATAGAAAATTAACTGATATATTTATTTTATTTCACTTTAAGCTTTTTATTATTATACTGTATCATATTACTCAAGTCAAACATAAGCTAACAGAAAAAGAAAAATATATGCAGCACAAAAGGCGGTCTTATCGCTTACATGCGATTTTTTTATGTTATAGGTAGGCGGAAGGACAAATGGGGTACCTGATGTTAAGTTGTTACCGCCGTACATAAACATTGGCGATATAAGAAGTATTTATCATTCCTTACATCGCGAATGCGCCACCAACCTTCGGAACGAAGATGTTATGTCCCTTGTGCCTGTAGTTACACAGGCTCCGTCATCCTTCAAACCGTAACGTAACAATACAAGTATTGCTGTTTAGCGGT
The DNA here is from genome assembly GCF_905147045.1 of Nymphalis io. NCBI lineage: Eukaryota > Metazoa > Arthropoda > Insecta > Lepidoptera > Nymphalidae > Nymphalis > Nymphalis io. Next base: position 512,568 of record NC_065901.1, on the reverse strand, counting down.
CGAATATCTGATGAGTGGGTGGTACCTACGGACTGGTTTGCACAAAGCCCTACCTATAAAAATTTGTTCAGACAACCTATTGGTAAGGGTATTAAAAAATTGGATTTAAGGTGGGCGTTGTATCTAAAATTTCTACATAGTATGTATTTTATATGTGATGCCTCGTTATTCTAGTGGCTAGATTTAAGGTTGCAGGGCCCGAGGTTTTCTGGGTTCAAACCCCAGGTCAATCGATTGAAAGTTATTGGGTTTTAATGTTGAAGAATCTCAGTAGCAGCCCGGAGTCTGGAAGTGGGAATTGTATACAATCCCGTGACCCCCGAAAGCACGTAAAACTCTTTCCGGTCGTGTTGGATTGCCGTCCCACCAGATTATGATAGTAAGGGAATAGTTCATGCAAATGTGTGTATGCACAGATTGGGCACTCTAATATGTCCTGCGCAGTTGGCTATTTTCTCTTTAAATTGGCCGCTGTGGTCGAAATCGGTCAGGAGGACAATATCATCATCAACATATGTAAATAGTAGGAAATAAGAGCAAACAAATTTCTGAAAATAATACGTAAGTTACCACATAAATATAGCCAAGATGGCCTACTGGTTGGAAGGCGTGAATCTTAACCGATGATCTAAGTTTAAAACCCGGGCAAGTACCACTGAATTATCATGTGCTTATTTTGCGTTTATATGCGTTATTAAAACAGGATGATAGAACTGTCTTTCTCGACAATCTAGCTTAAAATGATTTTGTTTCAATTTATTATTTAAAATATGATTTATTTTATAGTAACATTTATTTACTTGTAATTAGTTTATTCAACCTCAAAACTACGTTACTGATACATTTATTTTTTGTATTTCTGAATCCTTTTATTTCACGAATGATTTTATTTTTCAGTACAGAGATTTAAACGGAATATTTTATTAGCACACGCTTTCGTTTTCACTATTTTAAAATTTCGAACATGAAAATTCTGAACGGACACAATGCTTTATTAATAATTTATATTTGTAAAAAGTAAGTAATTAAATGTTGTTATTAATATTTTTAAATAAAGTAAGTCAATTAAATATTAAAAGTAAGTACGTTTTTTTAAATATATACACTTGAAATATGTGAACATTTATCTTATAAAACATATAGATAAGAAAAAATAATATTTATTTAATGGCAGTCTTCTGAGTCTTCATTCGCGACAGGTTACATTTGCAAACAAAGCTCGGCATTAGGCGGCGGAAACCTTAAGGCGACATGGCGTGACAGCGACAGGCGGGTAACGAGATAAGCGCCCTCACGCGAGCCGCCGTCCGTCTCTCCGTCTGTGTACTATAATCTTCTGAGACGCTGCAATACTTAAGCCACTGCGTACTGGCCTTCTTGCTCGTTTTAATATTTTTTTTAATAGAATATAGGTGGGTATTTGGTCAAATAACCCACCACGTTACATAGTAGCTAGTGGTCGCTAGGTTCCAGAGACTATATGAAACATTAAAACGAAGATCCTATATACCTTGTGTTAATAACTCTGGCTAACCATTCAAATACTTTGCTGCTACTTGGTAATTGAAAAGTTAATGTATGAGCAGTGCGCAGTATCAGGCGGGTTAGAACAAATCTCCTCTCCAAGCGCGTAAACGCTACTTTAGTCAAACTACCATTTTAGAATAGTTCTTTATACCTTTCATTAAGAAGAAACTTGAATATCAAATAATTTATTTTAGTAATGCGTAGTAGATTTTCAAATATACTAATATAAAAAACTAAAATATTATATATAGAGCTTCATATCCAAAGGAAAATAAGTCAAGCGGTGTTGATAAAAAAGATACACTAATTACGTACTAAGCATGTCAAAAAAAAAATCTACAGTATTGCTTAATTTTTACACAGAAATTGACAACATAGACTTCACGATGAAAGCCAATAAAATCCGATTATATACAGATGATTTTTTAAAGATAAAAAAGTAAATATTTGTATTTGTGTACCTTTGAAGAAGTTGTGTAGTTATGTGTTAGTTAGTTTTATATTAATGTTTGGCCCCGCCATGACGAGCTGCAACCTCATTTATATAGTCTGAGTGTAGTTCGTTCCAGTTTCTTGCAAGTTGCTACCAAGCGGATACAAATCAAATAGCAACAGAGTCAATAAAACCTTTCTGAGATATTATATTGCAGGCTCTTAGCATTGATAAAGAAGTGCAAAAGAAATAATATTAAATTATAATCCCTTTTTTTTAATTTGAAGTGCCAAGTATATATTTTTGAACAGAAATATTTTTAATTTACTAGCTAATATATACATGCATACATATACAACACAAAGTTTTCATATAAAAGTGAGCCTTAATAACATTTAAGCACATTTTTAGGTCAGACATTTGACCTTCAGTGTTGTACTTAATAAGAAGCCATTGTGTTTTTTAAATACTAATAAAGAGTGCGTGGTCCATTGGCTTAGAATACGTAAATCTTACCGGAAGATTGCAGGTTCTAATCCAGCTAAGCACCATTTTTCTCGTACTTAACTTGTGTTTATATTTCATCTCGTGAGCAGCGTTGCAAGAAGTTCATCAAGTGGCGTATGAAATTCTTCTTATATATTTGTATCAACTTCCATTGGAGCAGCATTGTGGAAAAAGCTCCAATCCGTCTCCTGAAGACGAGAAGAGATCTAAGCCCAGCGGTTGGGCATTTAGAGTCTGCTACTGATTTACTTTTAATAAAATACAAATCAAATAATATATTATCCAAGGCAATTTGTAACGATCATCTTATCAATGTCATCGGTGATATAAATCCTTCGTTTTAAATTCAAAACCACTCTAAGACAATCATTTACACAGCAGCTGTACACTATCCTTAAATCCGTATAAATATTCATGAAACTGCTTCATAAAGAGACCCTTGCTCTCTTTAGCGTTAACGAATGTTGAGTGACTTTGCAGTTCCCTTGCTGCGACACCGCCGACGAAGCTCCGAGACACATTTACCTTATTTTTATAATTACTCCGAGAACCGCGATGGCACAGGAGAAACGAACCAGTATACAAGTGTATAATACAAGGCTACTTAATACAAGATTTTGGATTCAAATATGAAAAAGCGGTGTCTAGTTTTATGTATTTAATTTGTATTTAGATTTTAAATAATAATGTTCTCATTACTACTTCCGTAACCGTAACCGTAACAGCCTGTGAATGTCCCACTGCTGGGCTAAAGGCCTCCTCTCCTCTTTTTGAGGAGAAGGTTTGGAGCTCATTCCACCACGCTGCTCCAATGCGGGTTGGTGGAATACACATGTGGCAGAATTTCAGTGAAATTAGACACATGCAGGTTTCCTCACGATGTTTTCCTTCACCGTAAAGCACGAGATGAATTATAATCGCAAATTAAGCACATGAAAATTCAGTGGTGCTTGCCCGGGTTTGAACCCACGATCATCGGTTAGGATTCCCGCGTTCTTACCACTGGGCCATCTCGACTTTATTAAAATTACTACTTCAGCCAATCTCAAATACTAGTCGATTACGTAAGATATACTATAGATATATATTATAGTACCCAGACGTGGGGGCTTAACACTACTAACTAGTCAACTACCCAACTTCGCGCTACTTAGCATTTCTTTATAGAAAGAAACCCAACTAAGAATATGAACCAGAGACTCAAAATCTGCAACATTAAAAGTTATTTTACAGATCAATGTAATGTAATTTCAAAGAAAAAATAATGTATAAATTGCCCATCTAGAGTGATATCACTTTTTATTGAATTACAAATGTAAATTCTGTTTACTTGTCAAGTATAAAATCCTCGCTCATTAATTAGAAAAGGATCGTCCCATGTTTGTTAAAAGTAGTCAGGAGCGAAGCATTATAAATTATGCCAAAATTAGCCGCGGCTCTCACACGACGGCTAACATGGGTCTGCCTTGCTCGGAGATTTTGTCCGGATAGGAAATTTAATAATAACTTTTCGCATACCCTATCCTTATATTGTATCATATTTGAAGTAATTTAAATTATATCAAATTCCAACTATAATATATTTACAAATAAATATTTGCAATCTCAGAAGATATAAATATGTATATAGGTCTAATATTGACGCTGTCGAGAGTTTTTATTTATGCGATTAGTAAAAGGCACGTAGGAGAAAAATTAACATGGTGATTAAAGCCACCTCATGCCACTTGGGTGTCATGTCACGTCGCCACCAATCTGCTTAGCGGGACACCTTCGTGCGGACCCTTTTATTTGGGGCCAATCCCGTTAGTTAAGTACACAAGCCTATTCTAAGATAAACAGCCGTTAGTTAAGTGTTCGAAGCTTGTTGCTACATTTATTTACGAAAGTCCCAAATTGCTACTGCGAAGCTGCGTCGCTACGTCAGAAAAATTGGCTAATTTTGTGTTTTCAACACGCATTACATAATTTTTTTTGTAAATACCTTTAATTTCGTCATTAAACAATTATCAAAATGTTTTCTGTCCCAAAAAGTCATACTATATAGTATTTACGTATGGGTTGCAAGCCGAACAAATTGTTTTTTGGGAATTAATACGTAACTAGTTTCCACCCACGGCTTCGCCCATTTGTGAGTGAGTGGGGGCAGCTATTAGAAACCTTTGTATGTCTTTTTCCCCAAATCCTTGTACTTGTACTGTGACAACGTATTTGATGATGATTTCATTTGATGATTAATTGGCTAGTTAAGGCCCGAAAGCGTAACAAATAAACACACTTTCACATTTACAATTTTACTTCGGAGAGATTATAAAAAGGTCAATAACATTATTTTAAAATAAAGTAAGTATATATAGAACAATAACATTTTTACATATAAAAAAAAAGTTTGGTATCATCGTACAACTTAATTCACACATAACATAAACATTAAAGCCGAGATGGCCTAGTGGTTAGAACGCGTGAATCTTAACCGATGATCGTGGGTTCAAACCCGGGTAAGCACCACTGAATTTTCATGTGCTTAATTTGTGATTAAAATTCATCTCGTGCTTGACGGTGAAGGAAAACATCGTGAGAAAACCTGCATGTGTCTAATTTCATTGAAATGATGTCACATGTGTATTCTACGAACCCGCATTGGAGCAGCGTGGTGGAATAAGCTCTAAAACCTTCTCCTCAAAAAGGGAGAGGAGGCCTTAGCCCAGCAGTGGGACATTAACAGGCTGTTACTGTATAAACATTTCACAATATTACAAAAAATATTTCTTTCTATTTCAAATAATTAAAGAACTTACGAACACTACATAATAATAAATCAATAATAGAGTTAAACATTCGCTAATTTGAATAATTGTTGTGCCTAACTGATGTACAGATTCGCGAAGGACGGATCCTTAAGGTAAGATAATTAAACGTTCGGTATTTGAATTGATATAGAGCACGGATTTGTTGAGCGAATTACAGTTTAAATCACATTCTGTTAATAATTCCTTCCAATCCGTTATGGAATTCCGAAGCGGCAGACGAAAGTTTGAAATGCCATACGCGAAATGGTCATTAAAATTCGGGATCGTGACCGAAATGTCGGTGAGATCCATTCGATATTAATATCTAAGACACAGATGTTTCACACCTGCCATTGGTTTAATAACGTCTTATGAACTTCGCTTTTTAGAGACTTTATCTCGTCGTTTGTAAAGTTATAATGCCTTTTTGTAAATCGGTTAATGTGGAAACTCAGATTAATGCTATGTCAGCCTCCTTTCTTTGTAGCTTATTACATAATGTTTGTTAAAATAAAATGTAATATTTCTATCATCATTTTAAATTTGTAAAAATAAATCGATACAAATCAAATACCGCTAACCTCCATGTATCGATCTAGAATTCCAGTATCCGCTCCATCATCAGTTGCCACCACTATCACCACCGAGTGATTGTATCGGAGTAAGTACCACTGGTTTTTAGAGAGTATATCGGCGCACTCGGTGCTGGCGCGTTCCATATACCCACTTTATGCGATGAAACACGTAAAGGCATTTTTCTAGTGAGATAAAAAAACAGGTTAATTTATTGGTTAAAATCGATTTGCTAACATAACACTAAGTAGCACGCAAGTTAATCAAATTACTAATACAAAAACTATAATCATGGTAATTATACGGTCCGCTCATGCACTATTTTTAAATTGTAAATTGTAATTTGTAAATTTTGTTCAGCCAAAAAAAAACCTACTACAACATTGTAGTTCTTTTCGATTGAAATAATATAATTAGGACCGAAAATATTATCAGCTCATTGTATTATACGGCTATGCTTTAAATTCTTACATTTTAAGCAAATAGCTTTAAGGCAACACAACTTTCACGAAGACGTCTGGTTAAGACTATTTTCTAAGAAATCTTGAATTCAATCGTTTACGAATTGCTATTGTATTTCAAATAACCTTATTATGATGTTAAGATATTTGATGCTTCTAAATTACGAGCTTAATATATATATATATATATATATATAATGAAAATGGGTAAATAGCTAATCCACAAACAGAACAACTTAACCTTAGCTATGTGATGGTATCAAACCACTATACAGTATATTTTTCATTCAGTTAACACGCTAACTTGTCCTGATGGCGATGCTGAGTATTTTTATGGTGTAGTTATCATAGCGAATTAAATTATTCAAGTAGATTCCGGCACTATTACAAGGTTTTATTAAATACAAAGTCACCTCCGGAGTGAAGAAGCTTAGTAGTATCTTTATAAATAACAAATGTTATATGTGTAAAAAGTAACGATTTAATATAAATATCCTGCCTGAAAATCAAATAATGACGTCGCATGTTTTGTTATCATGTATATGACTCTTTAGACTAATGAAATACTGGATACATATATGACAAGTGTCATTCAAGTGACAGTTCCATATTATCATGGGAGGCCAACTACGCAGGATATAATAGTGCACCAATATATGTGGTAAAATATAAGGACACTCTTTATTTGCTCACTTTATCAATACGATTAGAAGTTCAAATGTAAGGGCAACGGCTTTACGTGGTTTCTCAAGTAAAGGAGTGTAGACAATGTCAACTTCCAGACGACAGGCTTCTACTGTGAATTTCTGGCGGTCTGAGAGGTCTGCGGCTTTATAATTAGCCCCTAGGTCAATGAGTTAGGTATCCAATATGCTTTTCTATACCTGACGTCGTTTATGAAAAATTTCATGGCGATTGGTTTAAGTAGTTAAGACGTAATAGCGTAACAAAAAAATGGCAATTATAATATTAATTATGATATTTAGAGTGAATCGAATTTAATTCCCACGATCTTAATTATATTTTAATGTGTATACGAAAACAATGAGGTAAATGAAAGAATTTAGTCCTAGTTTCTCTTTAAAGTATAATATTCTTTTATTGTGGATTGCTTTAACTTCGAAGTAGAATTATATTTGATGTATCATCAGATATTCTACCGCAAAACAGTATTTTAGTGTTCCGGTTTGAAGGGTGAGTGAGCCAGTGTAATTACAGGCACAAGGGACATAAAATCTTAGTTCCCAAGGTTGGTGGTGCATTGGTTATGTAAGCGATGGTTGACATTTCTTACAATGCCAATGTCTATGGATGTTGGTAATCACTTACCATCAGATGGCCCATATGCTCGTCTGCCTTCCAATAGGAAGGATATCATCATCATCATCATCATATCAGCCGAAAGACGTCCACTGCTGGACAAAGGCCTCCCCCAAGGATTTCCACGTTGGCCGATCTTGCGCTGCCCTTATCCAACGGCTTCCCGCGACTCGTTCTAAGTCGTCGGTCCACCTTGTAGGAAGGATATATTATATTAAAAAATAAATAATATACTTTATCAACACCTGTTTCGATTCGTTTTGTTGACATTCAGTAAAAATATCTACGAGTCGTATTTAAAAGCTGCTATTGCCTTTTCACTACAGATCAGAGGACTTAAATGTATGACAATAACAGAAACAAGTTCATAAGAAATGGTACACGTCAATTGATGTTCAGACTTTATAAATGATAAATTTAATCAACGATATATTTCACAGAAAATTGGACATTAACTTCGAGTCCTGTTAGAATTCACTTCATTACTCATCTGTGAAATTTTGACAACCGAATTATGGTGATATACTATTTTGATGCGTGTATTCTTGAAATAAATATAAATATATATGTCGATTTCGCATATCATTCTGACATTTCACGACCATTTTCTGCGGTAAGCTTCGAGTTTGTTCTTACAGACAAGCCCTACTCTCTACAAATGAAATGAAGCTTACTGAGCTATGCTCGGAATATCTTTAAAATTTACAACGAGAAATTAGTTTTACTGAGAAAAACCAGATTTATAAGCAAAGCTTTCAAAATGAAGTATGCAGAAGCACCTATTGCTATTTGAATAACAACTTATCATAAAATTAAAACCCAATACATTTTGTTTTACATTTTAGAAATTATTTAGAGTCGGAAAATTTTAACTTAAGTTTTATTCCATACATTTTAAGCTCGATGCGATTAACATCCCATCCCCAGGTTCACGCAAATACTTTCTGGGACAAAACGCGAAATCGGATCTAGTCTCGCCGAAATCTACGTATTCTAATAATACGAAAATACAGCTACGAGAGCTGTATTTTCGTAAAAGCAGCGCTGTCTTGGTAGCGTTGATTCTTAAGTACTTGTAAGAGTATATTTGAATAAAAATAGTTTGATTGCTTAAAAAAAATATATATGATTACCGTTGAGAGTCTCTGGCAATGCGATATCATATGAGCATTTGAGTATGAACCAAAATAAATATTCAGACTTTTTTCTTTGCTGTTTTTGATAACCACAGAACGAAATTAATTATAGGAAAAAATGATACAGGCAGGCTAACCCGGCTTTGAACCCGTTATCCTTGGTTCAGATCCCACATTTTGTACACACGGCTCGGTCGTAATATATTGAGTTTTTCGGCAACATAACGTACAAGAAAAACTAAGCGATATATGTTTTAGTTTCTGTTTATTTCTTCAATGATTAATTTTATATATTACGGTTTATTAGCTGCCCGTATCGAAATTAACATCTTAATTGCTTACTAAAATATAATAAAGAAATCGTATCGCCCCCGTACAATTTTACTCCATTATAAGTGGAAATATTTACAAAAGAAGGGCGAACAAAGTGAATCCCACAGCGCAACAATATCAAAATTATCTTACTCTTTGTTATTTTCAATGAAAAAAATTTGTGAAATTTTGTAAAACAGGAATGAGAAAAAAAGAGAAAGATTTTAGCGAAGTGTCTTAACTTAATAAAATAGTTTCAGTTAAAATATACAAGGCACTAACATCGGACTTTTCGTCGTGCTAATACAAAGTATCTTAAAACTGAAATCAATATTTTCTAACGCGTATTCATTATAACATTATTACGCGTATTCATTACAACTAGCCAGTAGCCGCGGGAATTATTATTATGCTGATACTCAATCTAAGATACAAACTATTTCTAACTTGGTATCTAATTGCGATGTAGAGTACATGCGAATTCTCTAAATACAAACCAAACGTTTCTCTAAATTTAATGTCTTTATATTTTATAACGTACAGTAATACGTTGATAGTAACTCAGGACAATGACCTGTATACAGACATATATCTACGTATACATAAGCCCCATTTGATTTGAAATTATAAAGTTGAATAAGTGAATAGGATACGACCTCAATTCACAGTCAAGTTTTGCGAAGTAGATCAAGTGGAACTAAGCTACCTTTGCACACACGTAATGAGGACCTTTGAATAGCTCAAGATTTTGGCGTGAGCTAATGTTTAAATGAATAGAATTTGAATGAGCGCTAGTCACAGCGGCCATGGAGAGGCGTAAGCGATTCAGGAAATAGCGTAGTAATATCACTTGAGAGCCAAGGTCGATCGTCACACGTCGATCTCAGTGTATTAAGTGTTCAAATCCAAAGAAAAACTACTGGCTTTTTATTAAATAAATGTTTTTATAAATCCTCTCCTGCTTGGCGGGGAGAAAAAAGCATGAGAAAAATTGCAAGTAGCGGATGATGTGCTGCAGTAGAACAGGTTGGTGGAAAAAACTCAATAACTAAATTAAAATAGATAAATAGATAGAGTATCAATATAATGCATAAATGCACACACACAGAGACGCACACAATTAGTTTGTTACCATATATCAACCTAATTTGTAGGTACTATCATCAACAAAAATATTGTATATCAACACTTGTACGTAATAAATGGACTAGAAGTAAATAAAGTTAATGAGGATCTTTGGATAGCTTTCACGATATAAGAGCACGGATGCTGATAAACTTTATTAAAGATTCATTTAGATACAGTAATTGCAAGCAAATAATGTATATCGGTAAAAACCTTCTTGGAGCTTAAGCTTCGTGCAAACCCGTCTGCGTAGGCACCCTCTACTCCTCACATATTCTAAATAGAATTTAGTATTGTTGTGTTCCAGTATTAAGGGACATAAAATCTTAGTTCCCAAGGTTGGTGACGCAATGGCGATGTTAGGAATGGTTGATATTTTACACGGTGCCAACGTGTAACCTATAATAAAAAAATAAGGCATTGCGTCATTGTAGAGGGGATTCAACCACATATGTGACGTTATAGTTGAATTTAACTATCATAGGAAAAGTTAGGCAGCGATAAATCAAACTATATAGTTTTTACACACATATATTGTCACAAGCACAGAAGGGGTTCACAAGAAAGATATAGCGAAGGTACAGTGATAGCGTTTAAGTATGAAAATAGAACAACTAAGAAATATGAGAGGAATAAAGCGTAATACGTAAAAGCGTTGTATAGCAATGAGTATCGAACGGTGCGCGCGCGGCCTCACGGCGTCGGTATCGGAAAACGACTGGCGAGCGGGGTAAAATCGATGTTGCACGACGGTCCCGAGGCGCGCCCGAGCGCATCAGCTCGGCAGTGACGTCACGCATAGCGGTGCTTTAACCAACTATGCATGAAGCGAGTAATGCGTTTATTCAACGCTACATCAGCCCCCCCGGAGACCGTTAAGGTCGAAAAACGTCGGGAAAACGTACTCTTCGACCTGATCGAGTACGGCGATCTTCATTACTTCTAACTGTATCCTCTATCTGTTTCATCCCAACTTCCGTGCGCGGCGCTTGGTCACTCAGTATGTACGCTGGTTTTAATCTGTCTATCGAAACGGTGGTAGGTTTCCCCCGAATGTCGATCTTGAAGAATTTGTCTCCTCGTTCGATGACGGTATATGGTCCAGCGTACGGTGCCTGTAAAGGCTTGCGAACGAAATCTTGCCGTATAAAAACTTGTAGAGCAGATCGCAAGTCCTTGCTGATGAAAACAGGAGTTCTGCCATGGTGAACAACTGGTGTAGGTTTAAGTTTCCGAATGTTTTCTCGTAGTCGTGCGAGAAAATCTGTGCAATCCACGATTTCAGTGGGACAGTTGTTGAAAAATGTGCCAGGTAATCGTAAGGGCTCTCCATACACTAGTTCAGCTGATGACGTGCTTATGTCCTCCTTCCATGCTGAACGAATTCCTAAAAGAACTAGCGGAAGTACTTCAACCCAGTTTTCGTCATTGTGGCACATTATCGCCGCCGTTGAGTTGCCATTGAGTTGCCGATGGAACCGTTCGACCATTCCATTCGCAGCGGGATGGTATGCTGTGGTCTGTATATGATTGACACCTATCAGCTTCGAAAGTTCCTTAAATAAAAATGCCTCAAATTGTTTTCCTCGATCCGTTGTTATCTTCTCGGGACAGCCAAAACGTGAAATCCAACCAGCAACAAAAGCATTTGCCACTGTGTCAGCTTTGATGTCGGAGAGTGGTATTACCTCTGGCCAACGAGTGAATCTGTCCACGGCTGTAAGACAATACTTATACTCTTGTGAGGCTGGCAGAGGTCCGATTAGATCAATGTGTACATGGCTGAATCTGTTCGACGGAGGAACAAAATGCTGTACAGGAGATCGAGTGTGTCTGGAAACTTTCGAGCGTTGACATGACAGACAGTTACGAGTCCACTCGGCACAGTCCTTTTTAATATTAGGCCACACGTAGTTTTGCGTGACCAGTCTGGTTGTTGCTTTAACACCTGGGTGGCTCAATCCGTGAAAGCAGTCGAACGCTTGTCGGCGGAATTCTGGAGTCAGATAAGGACGTGGTGATAAGCAGGACATATCGCAGTAAATCGTCTTACCGGAACCAGAAATGTCTAATCTCTGGAGGTCCAGACAAGAAGTATTGCTTCTTAAAATTCCTTGGAGCTCGTCGTCATTCGCTTGCGATAAAGCTAATGCGTCCAAGTCGATGGCGGTGGTAATTGCATCCGTGCGTGAGAGAGCATCGGCTACCACGTTGTCTTCACCTGCGACATATTTAATATTAGTTGTGAATTGCGACACAAAATCAAAATACCGAAATTGGCGTGGTGAGCAATTCTCTGAGGCCTTTCTGAACGCCGATACTATTGGTTTGTGATCGGTATATATGGTGAAGTCTTTCCCTTCTACCATATGACGGAAATGTTTAACGCCTTCGTAGATCGCTAGTAGTTCTCTGTCGAATGGACTATATTTTCGCTGTGATCTACTGAGCTTTTTGGAGAAGAAAGCAAGCGGTTGCCACACGGAGTCTATTTCCTGCTGTAGTACAGCGCCGATCGCGTTGTCTGAAGCATCTGTCCACAGAGTTAATTCAGCTGTTGGATGCGGGTGTGCTAAAAGTGTGGCTTGAGCTAGACTTGCCTTACACGCTTCGAATGCCTTCTGAAGCTCGTTTGACCAAACAATAGGTGTACTGGCTTTGATAGCTGGACCAGACAGTAGCTCTTGCAATGGGGCTTGTATCCTTGCTGCGCTAGGAACAAAACGGCGGTAAAAATTTGTCATACCCAGAAATCTTCGTAGTTCCCTGATGGTCTTGGGTTGCGAGAATTTTTGTATGGCTTCCACCTTTTGAGGATGCGGCCTCGTACCTTCTGCAGAGACGACGTACCCCAGAAACTCCACCTGTGGCTCCCCTAATACGGATTTCGAAGCGTTGATCACGACACCGTGGTCCTGTAAACGCTGAAAGATTTGCTTCAGGTGTTCACGGTGCTGCGTCTCGTCCTGAGAGGCCACAAGGATGTCATCAATATAAGGAAAACAGAAGTCTAAACCTTTGAGTATCTCATCTATAAAGCGTTGGAATGTTTGAGCAGCATTGCGTAGACCAAAACTCATATATGGAAACTCAAACATTCCGAACGGGGTAGTTATAGCAGTCTTAGGTATATCAGCAATGTTGACTGGGATCTGATTATACGCCCGGATTAGGTCAATTTTACTAAACACTGTGCAGCCGGCAAGATTATGCGCTATATCACCTATATGGCGGACTGGGTATCGATCAGGTATTGTGCGCGCGTTAAGTGCACGGTAATCTCCGCATGGCCGCCACTCATTGTTTTTCTTTGGCACGAGATGTAACGGGGGCGACCACGGGCTATCGGATCGCCTTGCGATACCTGCTCTTACCATATCCTCAAACTCCTTGATAGCAATCCGGAGTCTATCCGGTGCTAAACGACGAGGACGGCTGTATACAGGAGGTCCGGAAGTCGTGCGTATGTAGTGGAGTGTGTTGTGCTTGACCTCACGCGGAGACAGGTCTCCAGCGGGTCTAGTGAGATCCGGAAACTGTGAAAACAGGTCATGGTATCGCGAAATACCTGTAAAAGATTTAATTTGGCACACAACATGTGATGCAGGTTTAGCAAGAGCACTTAGTGAAGTAATATTGTCTATTAAGCGATGGTGTCTAGCGTCCACAAGCAAATTATAATGCGATAAAAAGTCTATGCCTATAATAGGTTTAGTGACGTCAGCTATGACAAAACGCCACGTAAAAGCACGCCTGAGTCCAAAGTCTAAGGAAAGGTTCACCCAGCCGAAAGTATTTATTGTGGACCCATTGGCTGCGAACAGCTGATAGTCTGTCTTTATACACTTCCTATCTCGAATATAATTATGTGGATATACACAAAGGTCAGAACCTGTATCTATTAAATACTGCACTTTAGTCTTACAGTCCGTTATGAAAACGCGGCCACCAGCTACACTATTACAGTCACGCGTTGCCGCCTTCACTGACTGCTTGGTTCGTTTCCCGAGTGAAACGAACACGGGGAGCGGCACTTCGTCGACTGGTTGCCGAAACGCCGATGGTACCAGCAATGGCTCGAGCCAGCATTAGAGCGGCTCCGGGACCGTCGACGCCAGCGTGGAGAACGCGCTCGACTTCTCGAACGCGAGCGGGACCTGATGGATAGCTCCGCAACTTGCCGTGACAGGTCGTCGACTCGCTGAACAAGCTTTTCTATGAGCGTCGTCGGACATCCTGACGGTGTTGAAGTCGACGTCGATGCTGCTGCTACCTGAGGTTGCAGAGATACCTCGTGGATCTTATCTACAATTTGCGCCACCGTGTCGAGGGGGAGATCGGCTTGAGCTGCAATAATCGCCTGAACGTGACTAGGCAATCGGTTCGTCCACAGCGAGCGTATGAATTCGTCCGGTACATCAGCTCCAGCTAGGCTCCGCAGATGTCGAAGAAATTGAGAGGGTTTCCGAACTCCTAACTCTTCGTGGGTAAGTAATTGTCTTACCCTTTGCTCCTGTGACGCCGACAACCGCGAAATTAATTCTGTTTTTATTTTTTCGTATTTATTTTCTGCCGGCGGATTCGTGATTACATCTTTTACCTCGCATACATATTTGTAGTCTAAATTGGCGATAACGTGGTAGAACTTCGTGCCATCCGCCGTTATATTAGACAAGGCGAATTGTCCTTCTAATTGAACAAACCACAATGCCGGTTCGTTCGGCCAAAATGGCGGCACCTTGACGCCAACGCGGCACACTTCTTCCTTCGCGCCATTGTTTGCCATTTTAACTTATTACTGTTAATTGCAACGTACACAGTCTATAATAGTGCGAGTGTTCGTACGGATCACCACTTATAGTTGAATTTAACTATCATAGGAAAAGTTAAGCAGCGATAAATCAAACTATATAGTTTTTACACACATATATTGTCACAAGCACAGAAGGGGTTCACAAGAAAGATATAGCGAAGGTACAGTGATAGCGTTTAAGTATGAAAATAGAACAACTAAGAAATATGAGAGGAATAAAGCGTAATACGTAAAAGCGTTGTATAGCAATGAGTATCGAACGGTGCGCGCGCGGCCTCACGGCGTCGGTATCGGAAAACGACTGGCGAGCGGGGTAAAATCGATGTTGCACGACGGTCCCGAGGCGCGCCCGAGCGCATCAGCTCGGCAGTGACGTCACGCATAGCGGTGCTTTAACCAACTATGCATGAAGCGAGTAATGCGTTTATTCAACGCTACAACGTCAACACATTAGTCCACTATACTGTATAAGGTTTAGAGTGTTTTGTTTCTCTGGATCCGACTCTCCGATTTAAAAAAAAAGATTGCGTTAGAGAGTTTATTTACTACAGTGACACTTCGCGAGCACCTAGTTTAGTATAAAAGGGGAATTGAGTTTAAATGGGGCTTTGAAGCTTAAATGTTTTCTTATTTCCATTTAAATAATCTAAACAAATTTAATCAATCACCTAAATAATCTTCCTAATGAAATGCATGTTTGATGTTCGTTCTCAATACGTTTCTTAACTACTCATCAAATTGTGACGAAACTTTAAATGAGCTGTTCTGTTTACGCCGGCGAAGGCTCTGGTAAAAAACTAAAATATTTTTTCTTTGTATCTTTGTCCTTCAATGTAAACGTTTCAGATAGACTCTGAAGCCACAGCGGGTAGGTAGTTTTAAATAAAAATTGTTAGATTTTCTGTATAGTTTCATTATATATTCATTAATAATGAAACAAATAACGAACTAATGTATTACTACAAAATTCAGTATTTAATTATTTTCTACAATTTGAATTACAGAGTTATGTCAGTTAAATTAATTTTAAATGTAAAACCCCTTTTTTATTATCTGCTTTATAACAATATATATTAACTGGAAATATTAATATTATCTAATATCATATTAATTGAGGTAACATTTTTAAGGTAAACTTTGTAAGAGATTTTTTTATATTATATCATTCTCTTGAGCGCATATGAAGTAGGTCAGCTGCGTCAAGATTTGAAATAAAACGATTTTTTACAAATCGTGAGCTTCTTTGATGTCTGAGTTGTTGAGTGCTTAAGTGAGCTCTCATTGGGAGAGCGCTGTTGAATTAGCGTGGCTGTACCGCACGCAATTAAGCATTGGTGTTTCTCAAAGATTCCCAACAGCACTTAAACGTGGTCTGACGGTGAACTTGTTCTTTGAAGTTGAGAGTTTGGGAATATTTGCCTATATTCCAAGTATATAGTATGGAATTGATTTGAAAAATTAGGGTAAAACAATCACAACATAACATTTTTATTTAGAACGATAGAGAATTGTGTCTAAGTATTAATCTTCCACTGCAACAACTAGTTTCTGTAGAGCCGATTACACGTACACAACGGGTAATGAGTTCTGTTATTTATAACAGTTAGTCAAAAAAATAGGAAGTGTCATTCTCACTGATGTATTTTGACTGCCCCATTGATCTACCGGCTAGTTTACAAAGCAATCAAAGTTCTGGGTTCAAGCCCCGAGTGCGACTAAAAAATGTTATTGGGTTTTTCTTTTAAAAATTTTCAATAACATCCCAAAGTCTGGAAGTTGGCAGTGCTTCCGTGCTTAGGAAAGCTCGTAAATCGTTTAGTTATGTGCCTGAATTTTCGATTTGGATTGGATTGCATTGGATTATAAAAATTATGCAATAGGCAGTACACCTGCTCACGCACATACTCAAGTACTATAATATTTCCCGTGAAGTGGCTGTTTTCCGTTGTGAAAAGCCGCCGTGACCGAATATCGATAAAAAGAGATAAATTACTTCGCGCGTGCAGCCAAAAGGAAAGCTTCCATTCGGTTTCCTCTATTTGATGCATGAAGTTCTCAAACTCATTAACAAATAAAAACCAAAAACTATAAACATCTAGTTTCTAAAAATTGGGATGTAAAAAAAAGTATGCTTCAATTTCTAAAATAATACATTAAATTAATATAATGTGTGTTTGGGAAAATACAAATATACTTGACAGGCCGTTGGCGTGGTTGTCGATACTTGTCTTTCACGTCGAAGCCTATTTGGTTTGATTCCAACCCAGGACTGCTTAGTTTGGGATCAGATGGCCATGTGTGAATAATGTCCCAGGATATTATTACTTTTAATCCTTATGGCTGCTGTGTCTTCAAAGGACATCACATCACATAAGCAACAGTAGGTGATACTCTAACGATGATATTTAGGTAACATTATAAGTAATATTTATAATGTATAAAAAATAAAACGTGTATGTCCATACTGACTCAATCGTAGCTTTATTTACTTAGTACCTAAGAATAGTTATAGAAAACTTGGGAGAGAGATAAATCCGTGTTATCCGTTTTCCAATACAGAACCGTTTGAATCATGATACCGCAAGGACAATCTGCGTCCACATCATATCCCACAACCAATACAGCCTTACGTACAAAGCGAATGCCTACTCTGTCCGATGGTGGAGTGACCCCCATTGTATCGAAATTCCTTTTATATATGTTACCGCTTGTCGCAACGTATTCACTAAATGAATCCGAGATTATTTAGTTTCAAAGAGGTTTATTTACTTTTTGTAACAATATTTTTCCTATGTTCATTAATCTTAAAATGTGAGTGATAATTAAGGTGAGTGAATCCTTAGAGCGTACTCCGCCATGCACTTGTGATGGTTTTCTCTTTACTAGAAAAAATATAAATACAATTTATGTTCAAGTAAATCAAATGGATTTGAATTAGTAATACTGATCCATCTCGAATCTCGCATATTAAACGTATAAATAGCATGGAATTAATATTAACGTAAATGTTGCATGTATTGGATGCACAAATACGAGCTCCACAGCAAGATGACATTTTAATAAGAGCGTATACGTGTATTTGTTTCGTGAGTCAGATTTGACTATTACAAGCAAAGCAGACCAAATAAGGCTTGTTATTTTTCTATTCGTGTATAACGTATCTTTATATATATATAATTGAATACTTTTTTTTGATATATTTTAATACACGAACTATAAAAGAACTAGCTTAGTTCTCGTAATAATTCCTCTTTCGTAAGCAAAAGGCGGTTCATTATGTGCTCTATTACATATATACAAAATTCTCGTGAAGCAAAAAGCGAAGGCAGAATAGTTAGAATATTTTCCACTCAGCTCAGAAAGGTTTTTACGAAAGGATCATTCAACACAAATATTTTATGCACAAACACAAAATGTTTTGAACCCGACTCGAAATAAAATCCCTCGATGCTTGACTTCCACTTGTGTATAAAAAGTCTCAATAGTAAAAAGTGGGGATGTTCTTTAAAATAGGGAACGAAATGACATCCTCTATACGTATAAAATTGTAAAAAATTTATGCAAATTAATTTTTGTCAACGTTTATGGTAAAAAATATTGATGATATTAATTAAACTCGGGATTACTTGCATGTTAGCTTAACCCCTGAATCAACGATATTTTTTTACTTCGTAATATAAGGTACCACGTAATTAAATTTAGCCCATTCTCGTGCTGCTGAAATGTATACAGCAAAAATGCCATTATATATTATGATCGCGGAAGTTATTACTTGAATCTATATACTGTTTAATATTTTACGTGAAATCGGCTTGAGGGGACACGAAAGTAAAGTAAATATTGTACATGTAAATATTCAACTGCTCGACTAAGCTGACGAATTTGTCTCTCCATTTTTGAGAAGGAGATTAGGAGCTTATCCCACGATTCTGGTCTTATTCCTCCCGATGTTTTTTTTCACTGCCGAGTATGAGATGAATTATAAATACAAATTAAGTTTATAAAAATTCAGTTGTGCTTGCAAGGTGCAACCCGCAATGTTCGGGTAAGATTCACGCGTTCTAGCCACTGGGCGATATCGGCTCTAACAAGTCCACGTACACGATAGAATGTTTATAAACTTCAACTTGTCTGAGACAACCTTAAAAACACGTCATCACAACCCAAGAGGTACTTCAGATACAGCGTACAAAGAAAGTGTATGGATGGATTGCACTCGATTACAGTGGCAAGAAAAATTGCACTCTTCGTTCGCCTTTGTGCTTACCGCACGTTCTTAAAAATTTCTCTAAGCTTTTGAAAACGTTATCGTTAAAGAATTTTTTATTAGCACTAATGAAGCCAGTAGGAAAACAAAAAAAACAACGTCACAAATATCGCACTTCAAGGACGATATTAGGGTATAAGTAACAGGTTTTTAAAGTAATAAGCAACAGCCTATTAATGTGTATATGTTTATTAGTACGATCCGGTATGCGAACCCGGGTCCTCGAAGATGCAGCTTTCTAAGCTAGCAACTAGACCAATGAGTAGTTGTGTTTATTAGTAAGAAGTTGGTTTTTGAATGGGAGGAAAGAGAGCTTGACGCTATTTATTACTTCATATCTCTTTTTTAAATATAATTTTATCTGTACCCGTGCTAAGCTTATAGAATAGTTCGCTCAACAAAGTTTCAAATATATTTAAATGTTACTATCAAATTGCACGATATCTCTAAATTTTCGTATAATAGATAATTAAAATTTAAAATAGCGAATGTCCCGTGCGTGTCGCGCCAAATGAGGTTATTATGCAAACAGTTGGTTTCAATTCACGGCATTTTATAAAACCTGTGACCTCAATGTAAAAAGCCACAATTTTTAAGTACTTTACTTAGCACTGCAATTCGCTCGAGTCGCGGTTTTCACATTACTAGCATTTGTTGTTCCCTTAACGACATAATAAACGCGCAATTTGTTTTCTGACTTCTAAAATTGTAAATGAAAAAAGTCAGCCTGGTTTTTCTTAAATGAGCTTATATTTAGAAACGGTTTATAATAACCGCAGTTATTTAACACGTTGAAGCATTTACAATAAATAACGAGCCTGTTAAATATCTACTTTACTTATTTTAAGGTTAACTAATGGACCACGCAATGGTAAAGAGATCAGCTTGATCTTTAGGACATTGACACTGCAAGAAGGATAAATCACGCCAAACATCGAGAATTTCATTCATTCAATTCGTTACCATTATGGGATCTAATTCGCTATATCCATTGTTAATGGAATCATGCTGGCACTGGTACTCACTTCAACTCATTAGTACTATATATATACTTATAGTAATACTGGGTGTATTACTGTTTATTGTTTGTTTTGTTTGTATTACTGTTGGGTAAAGTAATTGGTGAGAGGGTGGTATCCAATCTAAGAGAGCTGCACAAAGCCCTAAAAAAGGCAATTCAAAAGTTACAGTCAAAAACCTTTATTAAATACAGCAATATTACACTTACTTCTGTCCAAATACCTACAACTAGTTTGGATAGAAACACCTCAGAATTGAGAATAACCTGCAAAAGAATCTCAGCCGTATTTTTCTTTAGCGGTATTATTCCAACAATTGTATTTAAAATGCAATTTTTCACAATTCTATTTAAAGCGGCCTGGAGGCCATTGTTTCGTTCGCAAGGTATGTTATCATCTAAGAAGTCATTAGTTTCATAATATTCTTTAACAAACAAACGTTCCTAAAGGTTTTTTTTTAAATTTTATTAAAGGTAAAAGAGCTTAGAGAGCTTGATTACGCGGTTGGCGCTTTGATTGATGATCAAGTCGCTAGTAAACTTTTATCGTAGATGTTTTACATCGTCAAGCAAAAAACAAACATAAATATATAATGATGTCATTCGTTTTCGATCGCGGTGGCCAATTTCAAATTAGACTAAAGGAGGTAACTACAGAAGATAACTTATAATGCAAAACTGTCATAATCCGCTGATCTTAACGTGCTTTCCAAGGCACGGGGACAGCTAACATTGCCAACTTACAAACCAAAAACTCAACCCGGTCTTTAAGTCCAATGCAATCAAACCAAACCAACGGGGCAGTAAATCCAAAAATATATGAGTTGACAAAAAACTCAAATCCACTGCAAGCGGTTTTGTTATGTGCGCTCAAAATATAGGCTCAATTAAATTAAATGATTAATTCCTTTTTAAGAATAATATACCCACCTAAAAAATATTTTCATATTTTTATTTATTTAGCCTAAACATTATACTGCTTTTATCAATTTCTTGGTGTTTGCATTTTTATATCCATAATACAGAGAGACACTAATATGGATTTTTCACTGGAAAAATAGGAATAGGAAAAGAATCTACGCTACAAATTAAAGTGGAACTGTTGGATGCGGAAATAAAAGAAAAACTGTTTTAAAATTGTGTGGCGCGAGCAATAGGACATTTTATTTTATAAAATTTGTTTTGTAACAAAATTTAGCTTATACCGCCGAGGATTTAAGTAGCATTTACGGTAAAATATATATAATATAAAAAACAACATATAAAGTTTTTAGTAATCTGCATTTTATAATTAATATAATTATTTTTGTAATAGTTACACAACAAAAGGTGTTCTAAAAATATAAAGGAAATTAAAGGTATATTCAAGTCATAGGGTTAAAATTACTCCCCTGCAAGGGAATAAGCCAACTTTCTTGTTTGACAGTTACCACTCCACTCCACCAAGTGGTGGAGTAGAGTGGATGTTTTTCTTTGCCACACTTAGACCACCAGTTAATAACTTATATATTATATACTTATTTCATAGTAACAGCCTGTGAATGTCCCACTGCTAGGCTAAGGCCTGCTCTCCCTTTCGGTTTGGTGTTTATTCCACCACGCTGCTCCAATGCGGGTTGGTGGAATACGCATGTGGTAGAATTTCAGTAAAAATAGATACATGTAGGTTTACTCACGATGTTTTCCTTCACCGTCAAGCACGAGATGATTTATAAGCACTCCACCACTCCAATCCTGATAATTAATTTATGTACCATTCCGCTACCCAAAGAGACTGTCAAGTTTACATACAAATGTGTTCACCGTGGATGCAGAACATTGCCGTAAAATTATATAGATTTATACACACAAGCTTCCGCGAACATTTCTGAAGCACTGCAGCGTCAGGGCTTCCCCTACACCTTATTGTATTTAACACACAACGCGCTGTAGGTCCACCGAGTGTACTCTGTTCATAGACTGCTTGTGTAAAAAGATTAGAGCTTACTGGTAGTAGCATTGAGGTTCATTATACATTGGCTGTACCAAGTGTGCGGATCTACATATTTCCCCATTTTATCATATCAATTCTTTAGGGCACTTGATTATCATGTAGCGTAAGTATTTATACTTAGTTATCAAATTTAAAGAATACACACATGTAACAAAATATTATAAACACAGATAAAGCACTGGAAACTCAGTGAAGTTAACCTGGATTAGAACCAGTGATCCTCGGCTAAGACTGTCTCGTTCTAAACATTGAGCCATATCAATTCGTGGTATATAATCATAAGTATTGATTTACGAAATCAATGGAACGATTTACGAACAGAAATAACACTATGCATACAGTAGTCATATCAGATTTAACAAAAGGACGTAACATGAAAGTACCTCCAAGTGTCAGTGTGCGTTAAGAACGTTGTTATTATGCATTGAGTGTCTTTAAATAAACTCATTCGCAGCATTCCCTTTATACAAGGAATAATTAATAAATAGACTGTTTTTAATAGCGCATATTTATTATAAAGAACAAGCAACTAATAAAAAACAGAACTTTATAATATTATTTTCAAAATTTATGAAATATCCTTCGAATATCAAAAACATAATTTGGAGCTATGCCTACAGAAATACTTCTCTCGTTTCAAAATAACACTTTATTTATGCAAACGCGTTAGGTAATTCGGGGTGTTACCGCTTCATTTTAAGCATAATCAGCTTACAGCTCTACTCGAGTGCCCTTTTCTTAATTGCAGGCATAGGATTTAACGAGGGCAAAAACGAGATTACAAATTCTGACATTTTTACTTTGAGACTAATAAACACAATTAGCATGAAAAAAATTAAATATATTTGTTTTATATACCTTCTGGAAACTTTGAACTTTAATCCATTTTAATAATATACAGCTTGAAAAGAAAAATAAAAATAAATAGAGATTTATTTTTAAAAATAGAATGGCGGAGGTAATTTATTAGACGAGACGCAATTCCAAGCTTCTTTTTCAATTGTATCCTTCAAATAAAAATGTTGTTATTAGTTTAAATTAAACCAACATTTTTACCGAAGAAGACTTTTGAACTTTCTAGTATTATTTGAATAGTGGGGTTTTTAATGCTTGATTCCTCAATATAAAAGGCAGACAGTAGTACTTTCTCTAATGTGAGTATTTAGGTGAAGTTCCAGTCTAATAATATAATTCCTTTAAAAGAATATGTCGAGCGTAAATAAAATAAAATAACAATTAACGTTTCACTACCTATTATGACAACAACAAACACACTACCGCAGGTTTTGAATAATCCAATAGCACACTGGTCTAGACAATTCTATTCTCGTCACAATAAAAATTAATACTATAAAAAGAGTAAATACCTTCATACTAATTATGTAATAATCCTCTTGACTGTCTCGTTGGTCTAGTGGCTACAGGGCCGCAGATCCCAGTTCCTGGATTCAAACCCCATATTGGGCCAATAAAAAAATATTGTATTTATCCGTCCAAATTTCTCAGTAAAAGCTCGGAGCTTGGAAATTGGAAATGTGTAAACTCCCGTGCCTCGGAAAGAACGTAAAGCTGTTGGTATTGCATCTGAGCCCTTTCCAGACGTATTAGATTGCAGTTAGCTAATCTCTCTTAAGATTGGCCAGGGCTGAAATCATTCAAGAGGATTTCGTTACCATAAATCTAGTGTTTCAGCTCTAAAGTAGCTTTTGTCACATTTATGTTATTTTTTTTAAATTATATTTTAATATGTGATGTTTTTTTGTAATGTCTAACGGAAAAATATTCTAACTTATATACAACTAATACTGAAAAACGCAGCGCGGAGAAACTTTTAGTATATAATTAATATTAAGTAGCTTCGTGGCAGTTTCATCCCCTTTAAATTTTTACTATTGACGTGACAAGCGTGAGTGTCATGTTCTTGTTATATAATGAGTCATATACGCCCTTTCCAATTTCACTATTACTTTTGCGCTTTTATATACTTAGCTTGTAATTTTGATTCACCGTTTAGTTTAATTTAATTTTAAACTATTTTGCATTATTACAATTTCCTGCATTGGTATACAGACGTAGACTCGTCCGTGACCTCACTCATTTTAGGCTCCGCTGAAACTATCGCTGCAGCTTTCTACAGCTTAATGCGGAGAATGAGGGCTATATTTGACTGCCAAATATAATATACTCGTAACTGCACATCATAACTAATTGTTAACATATTCGTTATGTAGTAAAAAGTCAGAATTAAATAAATACAAATAAAATAAATAGAATTTGGGATAGTTTTAATAAGAAAGCCTATCAGGTTGCGAGCTGAGTGGAGTTGAGTGAACGTCAAGTGATTGGGCAATCTCTATAGATTGCCAAATTTTTTATAGAATAGGAAGGCGGACGAGCATAAAGGCCACCTGATGGTAAGTTTTTTTTTTTTTTATAGAATAGGAAGGTGGACGAGCATATGGGCCACCTGATGGTAAGTGGTCACCAAACGTCCTTAGACATTGGCATTGTAAGAAATGTCAACCATCGATTATAGCCAATGCGCCACCAACCTTGGGAACTAAGATTTTATGTCCCTTGTGACTGTAATTACACTGGCTTACTCACCCTTCAAACCGGAACACAACAATATCAAGTATTGCTGTTTTGCGGTAGAATATCTGATGAGTGGGTGGTACCTACCCAGACGAGCTTGCACAAAGCCCTACCACCAGTGGTCACCAAACGCCCTTAGACATTTGCATTGTAAGAAATGTCAACCACGCTTATAGCCAATGCGCCACCAACCTAAGAACTAAGATTTTATGTCCCTTGTGCCTGTAATTACACTTGCTCACTCACCCTTCAAACCGGAACACACCAATATCAAGTACTGCTGTTTTAGATCATATCATATGTATACTAAATCAAAGTATGTGTATACCAAAATTTATCATTTTTTTTGAATACATGTCTATTAATACCCAATACAATATTATGTAGAGGATAATCTAGCGTTGAATTAGTATTTGTTTATTTTAAGGTAATATAATTAGTGAAGAAAGATAACTACTGAATTCTTTGCCGCTACTTCTCATTAGAGTTTATATTCCGAACCGACCTTGACCGTACATTTAATTTGATACTGTAAAATGATTTAAAAGTGCTTGTAAGAGCTTACTTGAATCACTACATAAAATATAATACAAAATGGCGCGTATTTATGTTTGTTTGAACGAGATAAACTCAAATTCTAAGGAATCGGTAGAATTTGTTAAATAATTGTATCCAGCCAGCAACCACAAGCGGGTGAAATTCCGGTGTACCACTAGTTAATAATAAAACCATACATAGTACTATATAATTATTCCGAGAGGCAAGAGAGCGAGCCCCCGCGTCACAAGTAACAATAGTAGAAGCGAACGTGAAGCTCAGTTTGTATGAAACAAGTCTTTATTAAAATCTACTTTGCACTTATTACGCTCCATAAATTCCGTCGAACTGCCGCCCTAATTGTATTACGTGCCTTTGTATAAAAACCTGTGTTAGTGTATCTTTATAGAAAACCTTCAATAAATTTTAATAAATGTAATATAAGCTCAAATTTATATAAGTTTGTATAAGGTTTTGGAAGGACTTCGTGCGAGCCCCTCTGGGTAGACACATCACATATTCACACGCCAAACAATTCAGGTTTGAGTGAGCCAGTGTAACTGCAGGAACAATACGTTATACGTAATTCACAAGGTCGGTGGCGCAATGGCGATATAAGGGCTCATTAATGTTTCTTACATTGTCAATGTCTATGGGTGGTGGTGACCACCTCACATCAGGTGGCCCGATTGCCTGTCAAACAAAATAAATAAATAAAAAAGTATTGAAGTAGTTTTTACTTACACAGATATTTTTTTATAGTATTTTAAGGCCGTCGAGCATATGGGCCACCTGATTGTAAGTTGTCACCAACACCCATAGACATTGGCATTGTAAGAAATGTTAACCATCGCTTACATCACCAATGCGCCACCAACCTTGGGAACTAAGATATTATGTCCCTTGTGCCTGTAATTAAACTGGCTCACTCACCCTTCAAACCGGAATACAACAATACCAATTACTGCTGTTTTGCGGTAGAATGTCTGATGAGTGTGTGGTACCCAGACGAACTTGCACAAAGCTCTACCACCAGTATATTGTATAAATTCAAAATCTAAACATGTTAAATGTAGAAATCGACTACTGTATAAAACATTGATATCAAAGACTTAGGTAATGAGATAAATTGTAGACGAACAGCTCTTCTGTATGGATAATGGATTCTTCAACGGCGAAAATCGGTTTCAAAGACTAGCCAACTGCGCAAAGACATAAACGGAAATAGAAGAGTAATCCGTCTCGATCAGAGAGGTCATGCACAAAAACATAGTACTGTGATGTTAAACATATATTTAAAATGCAAATATACTTTTTTCAATTCATATATCTTTTGAATAACTATTTTACAAGACTACAGTAAATGTCAATTTTTTGACTGCCTCGTTGATGTAGCGGATAGATCGAACCTTAAGTCGGGCCAATGAAAAGTTATTAAGTTTTTTGTTCACGAAATAAATAACAAAGTTATATTAAAATAAATACGATTCAATTTGTGCAAATACTAACACCACGTTATTTGATCATGTATGTACATACATAAATCTTGTAAAAATAAATTCTTCGAGGGTGGCGATTATAATTTAAAAAAACACCAATTTACTATCACACAATTTTATTTTAAATCACTTTACACATCAATCACTCTTAAATCATAATACAATTATAACACAGTTTTCTTTCACAATTATTAGTCCTTTATTAAATAGCGATTACACTTTATGAATGTCACGACTAAGTTGCCTTCGGGCAGCGTAACGATAAACTGATCTCGAAAAACGTTTGAGACCCTTTTATACTTTTTATTTTATACATATAAATGTGGGTACATCGTAATTTCTTACAATCTTGTACTGAGTAATCATAACCTATGTGTAGCATTTTTAACAAAAAAGAAAGTTATATAGAAAGTTAATAAATAATATGACATAGTTATTATACAATAACGTTTAATACCACATAACTTATTGTATTTATTTCAAGTTCCCGTCTTGTTGTCTCCCGTCATGACATGACTAGTTCATTTCTTGTGTAGAAAATGCGAATTACAATAAAACGGTGAAATATTTCTAGCTTGCATTCCCTTATAATAATTTCTTATTTGTTTTGTATATACTTATTTAAGTTATCAGTGTAAATATATATTGCGTTAAAACAAAATTAAATAATTATGAACTAGAGGTAAAGATCAGAGCAAGGGTGCTAGAAATTAAATACATTGCAAGGATGCAAGGACTTAAAGGAAAGTACATGCACTACCAATTTAGTTATAAAATACCTTGTCCGAAACTTAGTTATTCCTGGTTATTGAGATTTAAGGGTTTTAATGAAAAAATCCAGTTATCAACTTACAACTTCTTAACAAAAGTATGAAGTAAGTAGTGGAAACAATAATTATACTTAAATTGCGTTCCAGTGAAAATAATGAGTCGTTTATCTTTTAAAATATTTTATTAGATATAATAATAATATAAGGAAGAATTCTTTTATTAAACTGAACACTGTAAATAGCTCCCCCGGAAGCAATGTCGACCGCGCCGCTGGCAATACTGCGAGTTCCATTGTTGAGAACAAAACAGGATTTTATTAGAAACTTTACTATATCCTTTCTGTTCTCTCTCCGCTCATTATTTAATTAATACCTAACTTCATTCCTAATCGTAATCTTTCAAATTTTAAGTTTCGTGTTTCAACTTGGTCTAGCCAATAGCAAGCCTCGAATTTCGAGCATAGTTACATATCGCATCTGATTGGTTCCTAGCCGAGTGACGCGAGCTGTGAACTCAAGCTGTAAAAAACGAATTTAGATCATCCATAACTGGCTTATTTGACATATTGTACAAAGTAATATTAGCGGTTATATATAATTAATATTAGTTATATTATAAATTATCAGTGTAGCAAGTGAAATGTTTAGTGGTATAGGACGCATATGTAGTTGACAGATGGAACTACGCGTAACGAAACTTTGGTGTGATTTCCAAGATGGCCGACTTAAATTTAAAATTCGAAAGATGAACGGAAAGGACAATCAAAAATAGCGTTATCTTATAAAATACGTTCATTATGGTGATTGTTATTATTGTTTTACAATTTTATTTGTGAACACTTTAATAGTAATTGAAGATATTTGATTTTAAATATTGAATGGAATTTGGGTGAATGAGGGACTTTAATATAACGGCCGATCTCTTGCACTGAAGTCTGTGCCTGTGAGTCTTGAATAAAATATTTACTCGCTGGTAGGTACCACCTACATATTCTACCACCAAACATCATTACTTAGTAGTGTTGTGTCCCGGATTGAAGGGTGAGTGAGTCAGTGTAGCTACTAGCACAAGGTCTTAATTCCCAAGGTTGCTGGCGCATTAACGTTGCAAATAATGGGTCATATTTTTACCAACTAGTACCAATTTCTGTGAGCGATGGTAACTTATCGTCAGGTGGAAAACATCAAAATTACTGACATGCATAATATGAAGGAATTAATTCAATTAATAATATAAGCAAAAGATTGTTTTTTTTTTCGATTACCGTATATAAATGTTATGTTATAACGCTATTATTAATTCTCTTGGTTGCTCGCTATGCTTTTTGTTATTGCTTTAAATTATATAATTAAACGTTATCCACTGACTAATTGTGTTATCAGTCTTAGCCATCTCAAATATACCTAACCGCTGCCATAATTGTATTAGTTTTATAGCACTTTATTTCTATTTCAAATTAGTTTAAAGCGTAGTTAAAAATTTCTGCCAATAAAATATAATTTTATGTTATAAATGTAGATTGTAGGTGTATTGAATATTTTTTTTTAATATAACACTAAAATAAAACTTACTGAATTTGAACAAAAATAATTATTTTAATAGAAAGGATTAGGAAAATTGTTTTTATTAATTTTTAGATTATGTTCTACCTTTTACTTAAACGACGAATAAAATTCATGACATATTGGCGAACGTCACGCAAAAATATCAATTAACGTAGAGTACGTTGTACCGAATACTTGAAACAAGCCTTCAGTAATATAAAAACTTTACTTTTATATTGCTTTATTTTTATTTTGCTGTACAACAATGTATTATTATTATAAAAATCCTTGCTGTGATAAGCTCGTTTTTACAAATTTTGTCAATTTTCAAACAACTTGAAAATTATTTAACAGCCAGCCAGCCAAAATTATTTAATAGCCAGTGACTATTTTGCATGGCTGCTGGTCGTGAATGCCTCGTTAAGATATAATATCTTATGAGTAATTGGTTATGTATTAAAAATTATAATTTTAATTGAAATTCAGTTACAAATCTATAAATATTATTAAAAAAAACTGTTATTTGAATGTTTTGCGTATTACTTACACGAAAGAAAGATTTACTTCAAGAAAATCCTTCTAAAATTACATACATTTTCCTACATTTCAACATTAAAAGATAGCTTTATCCATTTAGAAAACGCTCCGAGTACCCAACAACGCCATAAGTAAGCGAAGAAATTCTAAGAACTACAAACGCGACTCCGTTTAAAGTCACTTTTTATTGTAATTAATTGCTTTATACAACAACTATTCGCTGGTAATAAAAGGAATACCAAAATTGGATATTGTACATGTTGAGATGACAATTATTATTTTTCACAGAGAATATCTTCGTGTATCTTATAAAAGTTTTAAGCTTTAAAATATTAACATATATAATAAATATATTCAAAATGTTTCGTAAAGTTAGGTATATCGTATCGTACTGAATGAGCTGCCTTTTTTTAATGATATTGTTATCAGCAAAACTTGGCAGTCGTTCGTTATGCCTGTGTATACAAATACTCAAGGTTATTCTTTGAACTGTATATAATTTGGTGTGTTGGCATGTAATGGCAAAAAATTGGATAATATGCATCTATGTCCCAACTTCCATCATAAAAAAACATGTGTTTTTTTAATTTACATAAGATTAAACTTTGTCTGTTTTCGATTATAATTTATCATCTTAACTTACAGTACAAATGTGAAAGCGAGTCTGTTTTTTACGCTTTCACGTCTTAATTATTTTACCAATTAAGTTGTGAGATGTACAGAAAACATCTATAAAAAGGCCTTCCCCTCATTCGTGGGTGAAGCCGTGAGCGGAAACTGTTCGCATCATACTTAGCATCGAGCATATCGTGGCGGCACACTCCGGGTGTGTTGCGCCGTGAAGAATGGCACACCGCACTCGTGGCAGGAGGGTGACACCTCCCGCCGTGCTATCTCGTGCAGGTACTTATCGTACACCTCCGTGAGCATCTCCGCCTGGAGTTCTCAGGACGGATGCCCACGATGGTTGCCACTGTCCAGGACACCATACGATACCCCCTGATCGCCCTCACCACTATGGCCTAAGGCGGCGGCAGCATTGACGAGCTTCGGTTCAAGTTACACGAAATGCTGCCCGAAGCTCCGTCGCCCGTCCGGGATCAGGCCAAGGTATTAAACTCATTCTTCCTTCTCAACCCATGATTTTTGATGATTTAACACACACAGGCAATAACAATGTCAATGTACAGCTAGGTGTAGTGGAACCACTTCACTAAAGGAAAAGATTAGAGCCTAGTCCACGCTACTCCACTCCACTAACCTATAGTGAGTATATACGTCAGAATTCTATCCGATACGTGCAAGTTTTCTAGCGATCAATCAAATTATCGTATAAAGACAATGGGGTGTTCCTAAAATTTAGGGTGCTCTGTTTATGCATAAAATTTTGTATTTACTGAGCCACCTCGCATGTTGTAGATGTAGATGTCACAGATGGATTGCCGAACCAGTTGTTTTACAAAATAGTTCAGACGTTTAATATTTGTTTACACTATATAAAAAAAAAAACCTAACCTATCTTTATAAGTATTTATAAACACAAGTGTTAAACGTCATTCATCTATTAATCCATGTGCGATGTGGATACATTTTATTTTAAATTCGTCGTCTAGCGTTTAAACTTAACAATATTAAGAGAGTTATGTATTGAAAACATTTTTTTATAAGATTAAATAAAATCATGACGTCATTCCAGCATCATAATTACAAAGCAAATCTTAGTTCAGTGAATAATGAGAAAGATTTAACGATAACATTAAGTCAGTTTTAAAAGCGTTACCTACATTAATGTGCAGTAATTCAAGCGACTTTACGACTTAATTTGAACTCGTAATCAGTTTGGCGAAGCACCTCGGGTCGTCGGAGATTACTCCGCGAAAACAAATGCCTGGCACACAAGGCTCTAAGACTAATATAGTGCCACGGCTTTCACGTTCGTTTTACGTTATTCATTCAGCATATAATTTCGCTTAAATTTGTTGGAATCACCCGCGAATAAAATTCCGGGCATTTCATTGTGACAAGTTTTTCAATAATGAAAGGAATTCCAGTCTACATTTGTGTGTACTTGTTGAATGTTTTATATGATTTTATTGTTGACTAACTTCCGTCCTGACTTTGCACGAGTTACATTTTATTACTTATTTAAGCAAACGTTAAAATACAATTAGCCTCGAATCAAGCGAACGTTACTGTGCCAATTAGCTGGTTCATAACATCTTACTATGATTAAAATTAC
Organism: Nymphalis io; assembly: GCF_905147045.1. Classification (NCBI taxonomy): domain Eukaryota; kingdom Metazoa; phylum Arthropoda; class Insecta; order Lepidoptera; family Nymphalidae; genus Nymphalis; species Nymphalis io. The sequence continues at coordinate 480,572 of NC_065901.1, read as the reverse complement.
ATGCATAGAGTATACTTTTTTAGAAATTTTAGAATAATATGATTATTAATATCATAAGAATACTGATCATGAGGTTTAATTTTTTTAATACCAGTTCGGGTCACTATATATTGAATTATTTATTATCGGATATATTCTTCGCAGTTGGTTAGTATACGATTTTTTGCTTGGGCTTACTGGGCGGCGTATGACTGACATAGCCTGGGAAGAGACGGTATAGTGGTATTGGTAGAGGTCCAACCCTGCACAGTTAAGAGGTTTTCTTATCTTAGCCCTTCAAACTCATGTCCTCGGGCTGAAGGTCTGTAAATAGGAGATTCTGAGAGTCTAGAGAAGGATGACAGCTAGGAGGTGCAAAGTGATCGAGATCACTTCGCTTCTCACCTAAGGCAAGCTCCACCGAATGCACGTGAGGCAACACTGCTGAGCAGATTAAGGTTGAGTCAATTTTCTCCTCTCCCCTGTGTAACGAGTAATCCGAAAGATGACGAGTGAAATATCTCATCTCCGATAAAAATCTGTCGATGCGCGAGGGGCACTGCGCGTTACACATAGCTCGGATATCCTTTTAGGATACTGGATATTTTTTCAAGGATTCCCTTGCATAATAAAAAAAAGAAAGTTTAATCGAAATTCGTTCAACAAGACAATAAATTATAATTATATAATGTTAAACACAAATCACTAAAACAGAAAACTAAAATAAACTTGACATCATTTACCTTAATAGGACGCCATAATCCAAAGTTGGTTTATTAACTGTCGCTTTGGGAACAACGGCAGCATTACAATGTATTATTCCAACATTACGCGTTAAGTGTGAAAAGTGTAAATGAAAATAAATCGTGTTTGCAATTCGTGTTATTTTGCGAATGTTAAACTCCTTTGAATATTAGAACTAATTCATGGTTATATTTCCAAATGTTTGGTGGTAGGTGGTAGGTGTTGTGTTCCAGTAAGAAGGGTGATTGAGTCAGTTTAACTTCAGTCACAAGAGACATAACATATTAGTTTCCAATGTTGTTGGCGTTTGACCTTGTAAGGGAGGGTTAACATTTCTTACAATGTCAATATCTATGCGTAGTGATCAATTACCATCGGGTCGTTCATTGCCAGTGCCAGTGTCAGTCTTACTTACTTTAAATATAAAAGTGAGGTATTTAAGCAGAGGTGAACGTGGCTCAGTGTCAAGGCAACGATATTTCGCCCATTTGCTCAAATAGAAACTATCCATCGGATGATGTCATATGGTTATAATGTTTTTGTTTTGAACCAATTTTAAGAATTCTTTTTACGTTTCGCTCAGTATTGTTGGTGGTTCCATCACAATTTTATTGGTGTTGAATAATTTTAAGTTTTTATTTAAAGCGTACTTTCATACAATTTTGTGTATTCGATTTTTATTTTGTTGAATTTTCTTATTTTTAAATAAGTGCTAATAATATGTTTTATTTAGTAGAGTTCTCACATAAAATTGTATCTTGAAAGGATTTGATTTGTATCTTTGTGGAGATCTTAAGACTTGTCATACCCATATCAGCTTTGTGGAATCTTCGATGGAAAAAGCGAGACTACCTACACGAGAAAATACATTTATTTTTATCATGAAATTGGTTTATTATTTCCTTCTACCGCGAATTTATTTAGTCTTGCTTATTCAATAATATATGACTATTATAAAAAATACGATTTTAAAAGAAAATTGTTATATATATATATATATATATATATATATATATATATGTATACTATATATATTTCATACCTTTTGGAATACCAAAAGGTATGAAAGAGATTTATTTACGTACGTAATGTTTTGTCGATTGGACTAGAACTAGAACGGAACTGCGTCCCATTGAATAAAATATACCAATCGTGCAATAGTTTTCAACTTCACAGGATAACGTTTTTTTTCTGTAGCATTCTATTTTGATATTTTATGTAATTAAAAAAACCTTTTATCGAAAGAAATGAATGCGAAATTGATTACTGATTTTTTATATTTTATCCGTCGAATAAAATCATTTCCTATTAGCGAAGGTGTGGTCTCTTAAAAGCCTTCTCCAGAAGATGGATCATGTTACTGGTGGTAGAGCTTTGTGCAAGCTCGTTTGGGTAGGTACCACCCACTCATCAGATATTCTATCGTGAAACAGGAGTACTTGTTATTGTTTTGTTCTGGTTTGAAGGGTGAGTGAGCCAGTGTAATTACAGGCACTAGGGACATAACATCTTAGTTCCCGAGGTTGGTGGCGCATTGGCTAAGTAAGCGATGGTTGACATTTCTTACAATGTCAATGTCTAAGGGCGTTTGGTGACCACTCACCATCAGGAGGTCCAAATGCTCGTATATATATATATATATACAGGTGGCTCATATGCTTGTCCGCATACCCAATATTTAAATGACAACTAACTTTTTAAAAAAGTGTAAATTTTTTAAATTAGTAGAGTATATTTATTTGTTTCCGAGTGCCAGTAATAGCCTGTGAATATCCCTGCTGGGCTAAGGCCTCCTCTCCCTTTTCGTGGAAAAGGTTTTTGGAGCTTATTCCAGCACGCTGCTCCAATGCGGGTTGGTGGAATACACATGTGGCAGAATTTCAGTGGAATTAGATACATGTAGGTTTCCTAACGATGTTTTCCTTCACCGTCAAGCACTAGATGAATCACAAATTAAGCACATAAAAATTCAGTGGTGCTTGTCCGGGCTTGAATCCACGATCATCGGTTAAGATTCACGCGTTCTTACCACTGGGCCATCTCGGTTTTTGTTTCCGTATAGCTACTTATAAATTTCGACAATTAGGTGTAGTTAACTTTGCCTTAGACTTCTGTGTCTCGTAGACTATGTGACGTCATATTAAATCCAATATGGCGGATATGAATTGGATTATTACCCAAGAATGAAAAATAACAATTTGATATCAAAATTCGTATTCAATTAATGGTTTCCAATTATTGCAAGTATGTGCAAATGGTTTTTGTTTTTTTGTCACTATGTTTCAGTCAATCAAGAGTATATTCACATGATTCGGATATTATATTACGATCTTACATATCTACAAACACAAATACAAAAGCAAATTACGGTTTTGCCTTCGCTGTAGAGTTGAATAAATAATTCAAAGAACAGGAGTGATTACGCTGAATGAATATTTAGCCAATTCATTTAAAATTTATCCTTTGCGAGCGTTCAGAAAATTAGAAATAATCTTATTTTCATCTCAAGGCGAGGCAGAGAGAACTGTGACGCAGGTAGATGTAAAGCTGTCGGATATTCGTCAAAGATAACATCTTATTTGATTTTAAGGCTATGAAAACTTGTACTATTTCTCTTTTCCATACTTGTGTTAGTGTTATTTAGAGATGTTATCGTTGTTGAAAATAAAAGTAAAATAACAGCTTGTTAATGTCCTACTGCTGGGCTAAAGCCACCTCTCCCTTCTCTTTCGAGGAGAAGTTTTGGAGCTTATTCCACCACTCCAATGCGGGTTGGTAGAATACACATGTAGCATAATTTCAATTAAATTAGACACATGCAGGTCAAGCACGAGAGGAAATTTAAACACAAATTAAGCACATGAAAATTCAGCGGTGCTTGAACCCATGATCATCAGTTAAGATTCACGCGTTCTAACCACTAGGCCATCTCGACTATCATGCTTGAATTGAATGTAATGCTGAAAACTATACATTAATGTATTGGTTTGTCGTGACATTTAATCACGTCAAACACGCGTTGTCTAGGTGGGTGTACAAACAGCTTAAAATCGCTATTTTATATAGATATAAATTTATAAAACATCGATGAAAATGAACGAATGCCAACGCCAAGACTTTTTATCGTCTATATTATTTTGTATTATAGCTAATTTATACATGTTTATTTAGGATCTCTTGCTGAAAAATACCTGTAAGGCGAAGGAAACATGACTACAAAATGGTATGTTTTTCAACAAGTTGTGTTTTTTTAATATAGAAAGGCTGTCGAGCAAATAAGCTATGATAATAGTCAGAACGCCATCGGTACGGTTATAAGTATACCATTTCTCAAACTGTCAACAGGCCGTCGATCATGGACGTAATTATGTATCTTGTGTCTTTATGATTGATTTGAAATAATAACTACTAAACTTTTTGGTGATAAAAACAGAACTTAAAAATGCTCGCAAGAGCTTACTTGAATAAAGTATACGTTTTTTTATTACAATGGCTGTCACACCCTTCAAACGGAAACACAGCAGTGCAGTGTATTGCTGTTTTGTGATAGAATAATCGATGGGTAATTTGTACCCAAACAAGCTTGCACAAACCTAAACCACCAAGTATATCCCATATTTAATATGAAAGCTGAATGTTGATATAATCTTAAAGTTAACATATATATATATATATAATCATCACTAATAAATGCGGAGATTTTTTTTGTAAAGTCTATCTGAAAAAAACCACTAAACTAATATAAATAAAACTTATAATAATGAGAAGTTGCATCGAATTATAGAAAAGTTTTACTTAAATTATATTTCTATATGAAAATCGGTTTTTTTTTTTTTTTATAGAATAGGAAGGCGGACGAGCATATGGGCCACCTGATGGTAAGTGGTCACCAACGCTCTTAGACATTAGCATTGTAAGAAATGTCAACCATCGCTTACATATCCAATGCGCCACCAACCTTGGGAACTAAGATTTTATGTCCCTTGTGCCTGTAATTACACTGGCTCACTCACCCTTCAAACCGGAACACAACAATATCAAGTATTGCTGTTTTGCGGTAGAATATCTGATGAGTGGGTGGTACCTACCCAGACGAGCTTGCACAAAGCCCTACCACCAGTTGCACAAAGCTCTGCCACCTCTATCTCATGTAGACAGACAAACAGAGATACAGATATATACGTCAAACTTATAACACCCATCGTTTTGGGTCGGGGGTTAATAGCTAGCTACGCTGCACCCTCTTTAAGTTTAAGCTATTGACGTGACAAGCGAGAAATTCATGTTCTTTTTAGAAATGTAATAGAAAATGATCATTTCATATTTTGACTTGTTATATATTCAGCATTAAAACATTGTTTAATTTAACAAACAAATATAATGTTGAAACTTTTGCTGGTCAAATTAATTCGAGAATCACAATTAGGGTTTTGTCATTTTCGGTCTGGACAAAACAAGATTATGAACGGAGCTGCATTGCTTTGAACATTAACTAATTAGGTTAATTACAAAAAGAACGCCGAGGACACATTGTTTTTAGTTTTTAATACTATTTGTTTAGTCTCTATTATACTTTAAGAAGGTTTATAAAACAATAAATAAAAATTGAAGCTTGTTAATTAATTATTTAAATATTCGAAACGGCTGCTTTATGTTAACGTTAACTACATGGTCCGAATTTTTAATCGGAAATTGTAAAGAGTTTGTTATTAATTTAAAACGTTGATATTTTCATCTTATATTTTAATTTTAAACAAAATAAAAATGTTGATCAAATTATAACCAATCTAGGTGTAAAAGAAACCTTCATATATAGTTGTAAATATAATATTAACTGACCATGTAATATGTCTATATGCTGAAACATGGGGCCTTAAGTTATTGTAGATAACTCTACGGTTATGTATTGTGTTTGTATTTTATAGGAAACTTATATTACTTGAAATGACGTTACAAAAAAACCGCTCATTTTCCTAAGTCTCTAAATCATTCCACAATAACTACAAATCAGCTGACATACAATTTGATATTTATTATCAAATGGTGATGAATATTCCTGTGAGATAATGTTGAAATAATTTGCATATTATCTGGAACAAGATTTAATGAATTTTCACCTGATTCAAATTCGAAAACACGGAGCTCATCAAGTAAATACACCGTAACACTGTAACAGCCTGTGAATGTCTCACTGCTGGGCTGAGGCCTCCTCTCTCTTTTTTGGGAAGAAGGTTTGGGGGTTACTCCACCACGCTGCTCCAATGCGGCTTAGTGGAATACACATGTGGCAGGATTTCAGAGAAATTAGACACATGCAGGTTTCCTCACGATGTTTTCCTTTATCGTCAAGCACGAGATGATTTATAATCACAAATTAAGCACATGAAACTTGAACCCACGATCATCGGCTAAGATCGCGTTCTTACCACTGGGCCATCTCGGCTACATTTAATAGCTCTGGGGTGAAGCTATCGACAAGCATGGAGAATCGTTGGTTGTCAGCCTCGATATCTCCAAGGCTTTCGACAGGGTCTGGCACAGAAGTCTTCTCTCCAAGCTGCCGGCATATGGTCTGCCTGCTCAGCTATGCACCTGGATTGCCAGCTTCCTACACAAGCGTAGCCTTCGTGTTTTAGTTGATGGTTACGCTTCACAATTCTATGTAGTGAATGCTGGGGTCCCCCAGGGATCTGTGCTATCTCCCACACTCTTTCTTTTGCATATCAATGATATGCTCTCTCTTGGGAAAATACATTGCTATGCAGACGATAGTACAGTGCATGGTGGATACCACGGACGCGCAGTGGCTGGGCGAGCGGAAATTGAGGAGAGGCGGAAGAATCTTGTCATTGAACTCGATAGGACGTTAGAGCTCATCGCCAAATGGGGCTCTGATAATCTTGTTGAGTTTAATGCCAAGAAAACACAGGTATGCGCTCTCACGGCGAAAAAGTCAACATTTTCCCCTCTTCCCTCCCTCTGTGGTACTCCGCTGGTGATGCAAAGCAAAATCGCCATGCTGGGGATTGACGTTCGCTGCGACCTTAGTCCAAGGGATTACATCGAGGCTGTTATAAAAACAGCTTCACGGAAACTCGGAGTTCTGAACAAGGTGCGGCGCTTTTTCACGCCACAACAACTGTGCCTGCTGTACAAAACACAGGTACGGTCTTGCGTGGAATATTGCTCGCACCTTTGGGATGGCTCCGCTAAGTACCTACTTGAGGCCTTGGACCGGTTGCAGCGACGTGCCGTACGCATTATTGGCGACGTAAAGGTCACAAACACCCTTGAACCTTTACAATTGCGTCGTGAGATAGCAGTACTGAGCGCTTTCTATCGACTGTATCACGGCGAGTGCTCTGAGGAATTATTCTCTCTAATTCCTGCTTCCCCCTTCCTTCTTAAGTCCACGCGAGCTGGTTCTCGATGTCACCGCCTAACTGTGACATCAATTCCATCGCGAACAAAGAAATTTGGCAACTCCTTTCTTTGTCGCACTTCCAAAAAATGGAATTCCTTACCAGCTCACGTGTTCCCCTCCTCTTACAACCCGGGTTCCTTCAAACGAGGCGTGAAGAGGCATCTTGCGGGCCGGCAAGGCGAAGGCGGCTAGTGCAGAACGTTTTTCCCGTCTGTACTGGCCGTCGTCGCGTTTGGACTCTACTACCACTTACCAACAGGTGGAGTAGAGTCATTTGCCCTTCCGGCGAATATAAAAAAAAAAGCCACATTTTTAAAATATAGTAAATACACATTTACTATATTTTAAAAATGTGGCCGTTAAGTGATATTATAACTATGTCATTCGGTAGATATTGTGAAACATCGAAATTAATTGTTCATCATCATCAACTTAAATATGGAATGAAATATATAAAAATATAAAGTTTCATTAATAAAATAAATATATATTTTTCTTATTATTATAATAATAATTAATAACGAAATATATGCAGTAGAAGCGCCGCAGACATATGTTTACCCCCCTAACACTACCACCAATAAATATTTCACATCAAATAATCTTTAAATACATTTAGAATTCAATATATAAATGCTGTGGAAATCTGTTTGTATTTGTTTATAATAATATTGCATGAATAACTTTGAAGGCTAGTTTAAAAAAAACGCTAATAAATACATTATAAAGACGTCATTAAAGCACGGTGTATTTATATAATTAGCATCCATAAGTGAAACTGATTTTAAGAAAAACCTCGAATTGGTCTTTTTATAAAAAAAAAGAACTCGAAATCATACAAATTAATGTAAATAACTCACTCAATTATTCTAAATATTTGATTCAGTTTTGAACACATTCAACAAATCACAAATCGCGCCAATAATTAATTAATTACCTTACTTTTCTGTCCACTAACAAAATGGTGGTTTTAAATAAGCACGCGTATTTTTTTAACAGCGCTGTTGTATGGGTCAAGGAATTTCCTAACCATAGTATATTTTGATTTTTATGCTTGAAATGTAATATAAATCGTGTATGAATTGTACTTGTAACATTATTATAATGATTACCGAAAAACGTAACTACAGATTTTCTAGCCGGTCCTTATCGGTAGAATCTACATTCCAGACTGGAGATAGTATTACATTTAATTTATCTTGTTAAAGGGCTATTCATTGCTAGTAAGAACTTACTTAATTGAAGTGTTTCATTTTGAATAGAAATTAAATGAAATAGTTCGTCCTTCTACCGATATCAAATTAAACAGATAAAATAATTCTCGAATTATCTGGAATTTAACTATTTTGATTATACTCGTAATACCAATGGTCAAAGTTTTGTAATTAAAAGTCAGCTTCGCGTTTGTCGACTCTAATAGAAAAACAATGAGGAGGGCGGCATTAGAGTGGAATACGATGTAAGCGGTCGGCTATTGGCGAAACTTTACCTACATCTGATGCAAAGAAGACGCCAATGAATTTCAAAAAGCCAATTTTAGTGATACTTTATGTTTGATGATATTAATTTAATGACAAAATTTATAGATCTGTTTTTTTATATATTGCACTTTTAAATAAAAAACAGTCGTATGTGTATAAACATATAAATATAAAACATACAAAACGATGTATAAATTATATATAAAAAAGGATTTTTCTAAATTTAACCTCTAAGGTCAAGGGGATAAAAGTTTGTATGAAAATTTAATTATTGATGAAAGAGCTTTGGAAATTCATTTCTAATAAAACAATTTCAAATTAAGACGCAATGTGTTAATATCAGGAACAATCCATCTCATTTGAGAAGCAACATTAGTATAATGGAGAGTATAATTTTAGCTACGACACCAAGGCGAGGTGCAATATTCATAATAGTTGATTAATGTTCTTTGAACTGGTAGTTGCATTTCATATCATATGTAAGTATATGATTTTCTTATCATGTGTTTTAAATAAGCACGAATAATCCAATCTTAATGCGGGTGAAGCTGTGGGGCATATATTGAAGTGTCTGTCTGTGATTTCAAAATAAGTACCTCTTTTTATTAAGTATGACTATTTACGAGTTAATGGAACGGGAAGAAACACTTCAATTTAGTTTACATTAACTAGGCTTCTATGTAATAATGTTAATATTTTAAATCTATAATTCAAAGAGGCATTATGTATGTTAAAATGGCAGATTTTAAACGATTTTCGACACAATCTGATTTCCACGCTGGCTAAGCCACAGGTTTTGCTAGTTACATAATAATTGTGTCTTATAGCCTACCGTGGAATAAAATATAAATAAATAACGGTGACATACGGACGTTGGAGAATACGTGGAGCCAAGGTGGCCCAGTGGCCAGAACACGTGCTATTCAACCGAAGACTGCAGTAAATATAAAATGTTCTAGACGAAGCCTAATTTTTTAAGACTATTATTGAACGCACGTCTTCATACGCACTCGCAGAAAAGGTCAATTTTATGAGATGACCTTTATATTTCCCTAGACACATTCGAAGAGACAATAATAGGAATCGTTACGAGAAATTGAAATAGGCTTTGAAAATCAATGTCAATGTTGGCTTCCAAAGTAATTATATTATCATATGGGGACTGTCAAAGAGATTCTGGATTATATTCTAAAAATGGTGATTCATAATGAAGTTGACCCGACTATGGTAAAACTGCCCGAATACGATCTAGACCAGAGACGAAGACAACTAATAATCTTCAAGGAAATTAACTGGCACACATTTAGAGTCAATGAATAAGTCGTATTGCTGTTGAATTATATATCTAGACCAATTCACATGTACAAATCGAACATGGAAATTGCTCATTTAGTGAAATTATTGTTATTAATGATTATGCCCTCTAAACTGGTTTCGGCCACGTCGGCCATGCGCAAGAGAGATAAACTAACTAAGCGGTACATATTGCAGTGCACAAGGGCACCCTTTAATCTCATAATCCTAAGAGACAGCTAATCCTATACGACTGGCATGAGTTCAGGCACATAACAGACTCTTTTATAATATTGACTATTTCTAATCTCTGGTCAGCTACTGAGAAATTTTTGACAAACAAAGCCTAACTTTTAATGGTCCAAGGTCTCGGGATCTGCGGTTTTATAAGCTAACTTCTAGACAAATGTAATGTTAATAGTTTTATTGTCAATAAGTGTGATGCTACCATACCTACCATACTAATAACAACTACACTAGCTCCACGGTGGTGTAGTTGTAATTAGTAATAAGGTTTACCTTGTGTATGCTTAGGGCTTTGTGTTTGCCCGTCTGAGTGGGTACCACCAACTCATCAGATATTCTGCCTCTAAGTAGCGATACTTAGTATTGTTGCGTTTCGGTTTGAAGGGTGAGTGATCCAGTGTAACTACAGACACAAGGGACGTAACATTTTAGCTCCCAAGGTTGGTAGCGTATTGGCGAGGTAAGGAAAGATTATTATTTCTAACATAGCCAATATCTATGGTCGGTGGTGACCACTTAAAATGAGGTGGCCCATTTGCTCGTCCACCTGCCTATAACATAAAAAAAGTTATATCTAGCTTCAGTTTAGACGTCCGTCATCTCTGACGTTTCACTTACGACTCACATGAGAACGTCCTTTTGAAAGTAACAGGCAATAAAAAAAGTTTTTAATATCAACTGTTAAGAACACATATTTACATTTTCATTTAAATAATTGATCTTTTTGAAATATTAGTGAGTGGGAACAGCTGAACTTGTGACAAAACTGTAGCCCCACTTTATACATATTTCACATCTACGTCAAAACATACTTAAAAGCAAACAAGTTTTGCTTCAACTCATTCGAGATATTTACTGCTCTTAAATCTGCGTTCGGAACGGAAGACGTAGTATGTTAGATTCGTTATTAATTAACTTGACTTCTCTATTAGCTTAATTACAAACTATTTCTTGATATTTTCTTGAATATAAAAGTAATCATACGAGAACTGTAGACATATTAAACTAATTTTTAATATAAATGTTAACTGGCGATTTAAAAATCGGCTCATACTCTTATAAAAAACTAATAGCATTAGATCCTTACCAATGTAATTACCATTATCTAATACTGGCTCAATGGGATTCGATATTACCTTACATTCTTGTGGGAGTTCTAAATTTAAAGTAACGTCGATGAAAGCGATTGCATTTCTTGTAAGATTCAGTTGCTTAATGAAGGTTATTAAATAATATAGAGCCAAGTCAAATTCATAATTTCATCCACACAGATTTACGCTTAACAGAGATAAAAAGGAATATTTAAGAAGGTAAATAACAATCTATAAAGTATCTATTGGGTTAATGACTCCTTATATTTAGAGGAGAAGCTTGTTCTATCACGCTGCTCCTGTGTGGGTTGCATTGAAAGATTTTCATTTGACACATGAAGGTTTTGCTCACGATGGTTCCTTCATGTATATGTATTAGCTAGATAAAATGATTGCATTTATGGTGGATTGGTTAGAACATGTGAAATTTAATCGAAGATTTGGTTCTAACCACGGGGCTATGTCAGGGAAAATTAAATTGCTGGCAGAGAATCAAATAACCTAGACTTACATATGCCAATACCTTATGCACTACTTCACCACAAAACACAAAGAGCGGATTTTAAATAACTTTTATCGTTGAAAAATTAAACACAGACAAGGCGGGATTTATCGATTGCCGTTCTTAGAATTCCAGAGGCTTCGATTATCTTTCATTAAAACGGAAAATATTATTTAAAATTGATGGCTACATGTTAATATATAATTTAGCGGCAAAATATTATATAAATAAATAATATAATTTTTATTCATTTTAATCATCTAAACTTTAACTAAAATTAGGCATATTATACTTTTTTTTCACTAGCACCAAATCGTCAGATCCATTGGGTGGAATTGGTTTAAAGTTCTATGCAAAATTTTACCCACATATACTAAATTAAATAAAAAGTAGTGTTAGCTTCGATAACTGCTTTTGTGGTGGTAAAAATAACGAAGACTTTGGAAATTGAATACTTATATTAATAATAAATAATTATAATAACTGATGTGTGTCGCGCACGCGCGTCGAGACGACAAGTGAAGTTAAGGCGCGTCCCCGCACCCCGCGATGATAGATAGTGAAGCACCGCAACAAGTAGTAAAATAAAACAGTAAATGGCATTTAATATACCGACTTGTCAAAATTATCATATAATTGGTAATTTGTCTAAGCTGATTTACTCTGACTGGGTACATATATAGGTAGATATGTACATGACGTTATTTTGTTTTACAAAGGATATCTGTTATATATTTATGCATGTTATTATTTTTACTTATAGTGTATTATCTATTACCTAACTGTATGATCTGATATTAATTGTTAATTATTTAGTTCTCTTTAAGTATTTTCTTTTTCTTTTGTAAATAAACATCTTTAAACCTAAGATCGTCTCACGATGTTTTTCTTCGCAGCCAACCACTAAATGAGTTATAAGCGTCGTTTTACCGATAAGATCCACGTGTATTATTTACTAGACCATCACTTTTTTTTTAAATAAGAATATTTAATACTATTATTTTAACTAATCAATCTCCTCATTGGGATCGCCTATTTTTATTAGTTCAATTTTCAGCCAGATAATCGGGCCTATAATTCAACACCGAAATGAATCACCTGATTCTACATTCAGGATTGGAAGGAACTCCAGACGAAGGAAATCTAATGGTCAACAGCATAAACACTAATTCGGTATATTATGTTTTTAAAAATGTTTTATACTAATACATTAATTTTGATTTCAATAAAGTTTTTGAAATCCTTAATGTAAAACAATGCGTGTAATCTATGTAATTTTCATGTTTATAATACATCCACTTCACTTTTTTTATTTGTTGATTCTTTGTTAATTTGTAACCATGGCTGGGCCGATTCTTAACCGATGATCGTGGTTTCAAGCCCGGGCAAGCAACACTGAATTTTCATGTGCTTATTTTGTTATTATAATTTATCTCGTGCTTGACGGTGAAGTAAAACATCGTGAGGAAACCTACATGTGTCGAATTTGACTGAAATTTTGCCACATGTGTATTCCACCAACCCGCATTGAAGCAGCGTGATGGAATAAGCTCCAAACCTTCTCCACAAAAAGGGAGAGGAAAAAAAGGAGAGAGCTGGCCTTAGCCCAGCAGTGAGACATTCACAGGCTGTTACTGATGTAACCATGACGTTATAGGATGAATGTTAGTGTACGCGGATTCCTATTATATTTCCTATTCCTATATTCCGGAATCCTAAGCTACAAGGAATATCTAAAACTCCTTAAAAGAGGTTATAAAACTAAAACTATGTTAGTAGGATCTTTAAAATTTGAATTTATATTTCTAGCTGGAGATTAAATTGGGAGGTTATGGGAAAAAAAGGCTTACAATGCCGAAAATAAGGATCAAATTCTTGGAGAAAATGACATTTTCATACACTACCCGTATCTTGTAAAGTGACGATTCAAAAGTACTTGTAATAGCTCAATTCAATAAATAAAAAACGGAACTCGTGGCAATATTAAAATTCATTCAAAATCAAGACACACATGCACATATTATTGAGGATGTAATGTAACTAATAATTGACTCGTGAATTTCATTCGTGAACTGTTGAAAACTGACTTTCGGAGATATGCTTATAGTCTATACAACAACGTCTATTGTGATGAGTGTAATCTTTTAACCCTAAGAAAAAATTGTTGCATTCAACATTCGACATCATATGTGAGGGATATTTATCTGTTTCTTTGTCTCTCATCAATATTTCAATACAATGAATTTTTGTATTACTTTAAAAAAGTATTCGGACGTCCTGAGATGGTCTCCTTTTTTATTTATATCCTCTTTCACCAATATTTGAATTAAAAACAAATATAAAAATATGTACTTTTGAAAACATATGGGATTTCATCAAACATGTTTCACAGTCTTACATTGTACGTGTACTACGCAAATAACCTGTGAACAATTCGCGTATTTCATATAATTACAAAGTTACTAATTTAAATCCTAATTTCATAATAAGACAAAGTGTGACAAATGACCCAAACTTAACTTCATTTCAATTCGTAGATAGGTATTTGCTTCAAAACTTTTAGAAGTTGTCAAACTGAGTAACCAAATTAATTAATTGTTTTAAATTATCAAATTAGAAATTCGTTTGAATTAAGATTTAATATTGAAATTGGCCAAACATTATTAGACAAAAGTTTTGTCATTTAAAAATCTAATGTAATTTCGCGAACTTGTGATAAGAGGTTCTTTACAGATCAGAAGAAGAACCACTGCTAATATACCACGTAATATTCTTCCACGAAACCGCGATCTTGCTATGTTGCAATTTTAAAAATGAGCCATGCTATGCAATGTGTGAGGCAGTGTAACATAAAAAAATCCATAGTTGCTGTCGATCGAAGTATGGAGGTATGGAGTTGCTTATACTTCTTGTAGTGTCAGTTTCTATGAGAAAAGGATAACGTTAAAAAACAAACCTTTACCGTTACATTAGTATTTGACATAAGCAAATTATTTGAAAATCTAAACAAAATGCGTTGTTCGCGACTCTGTATCTGTTTATTACAAAAATTTTAGCGCGTCTGCGTTTAAATAAACCTCGTGTTTATTAATGACTAGATAACAATGCCCGGCATGCGTTACCTTTTTGCTTTTTTGTATCGAACGTTCATTCTATGTATAATTTATTTCCATCTATAAAAGTGTTACAATTGCTTACAGTTAGAAATCTACGCAGTTGCCTCGCTTCGTGTAATGATTGTGGGTTTCTGATACAAATATTCACGAATCTTTAAGTTTGATACTAGATTAAATTTAATCGTTTAAGTCCTTGCGTAAAGTTGCGTCTCCACAAATGACAGTTAATTGACAACTAATGTTTTTAACATATATTAGGGATAAAAGTTCCTCTAACAACTTTTGGTTGTCAACTAAAATGTATCATATGCATGGACGTGTTATTGTTATGTTTAAGAATTGCAAATATTTACAAGAACATAAATCAACAAACATTTTAGTAAAACTCACCTTTATGTTGAACTTTGATGTCTGTTTTTTCTACCAATTATTATAATCTCAATAAATCAATCTAATTATTATGTTTATTTGCGAAATTATGTATCTCTTAAATCATTAATAAACTATTCCCATAGCGTATTCCTAGCTTTGGACATTTTGCTGTATAAAATTCAGTATCCATTACATTGCAATGAGTTTTATATTTAATAAAAACGAGTTGTACATAAGTCACTAATCGATTCTGATCCCCTGGGTTATTACCCTACACTTGTGACAAAATCATATCATATACAATATACTTTATTCAAGTAGTCTTTTACATAGTCATTATACCAAATTTTATTTAATATAAAGCTAACTAAGAAAAAGCTCAGAAGTTGTATTGTTGCGTTCCGGTTAAAAGGGACTCACCCTTCCAGCCACCCACCCTTTCAGAGCCAGTATAAATACAGGCACAAGGGACATAACATTTTAGTTCCCATTGGCGATATAAGGAATGATTTTTACACCGCCTATGTCTATGGGAGGTGGTGAGCACTTACCATCAGGTGGCCCATTTGCCCGTTCGCCCGCCTATACCGTACATACATTGTCGTGACAATGTTCCCGGCCAACAACAACAGTTAAATAAATAAATAAGACACTCAATAATGTCATTGTTTTAGAACATAACGACCTTAGTTTGGTGTTAATACCGACTTCCGAAAGTACTCGAGTTATTCTTGCTCTAGCTGTCGGAGCGTATGGACCTCTCGGGTAATATCGCTGAATAAAAGAATATTGATAGTAATCAGTTTATGTTTTTATACATTACCTCTTAGTATGAGTAAACTTCCTGATGAAAATGGTGTTTATCAAACTTTTTAAAAACCACAGTCATATATAAACGTGTAAAAATCATGTACAATTAAGTTTACACTTTTTCATAAGTGCTTTTAATTTATTTATTGTTAAATATAACACAAGTTTTAAGATTAACTAAAGCTGTAAATATAATAATAATAATAATAAGGCACTTTAATGTATTTTGTAGCCAAGTCTTTTGTTTAAACGTAGAAATTCATTAAATACGTGAACGTGTTTAATAAAAAAAACTACAAGTTCAGTCGAACTCACCTTCCATAACTTATAACATCTGTAAAGGTATTATAACATAATGAAGCCTAGTCCAAATTTATAGGTGCTCTTTAATTAAACCACTTTGATTTAATATCCTGTAGCCAGCGTTGTTTGTTAGGCCCGATCGTAAGTTGTCGCAGAGCGCTATTAGAGATACGAATATGCTCTTTAAGCCACCGGATATTATCAAAACTTTGGGAACATTAGTTACAAATCTATGCGGAGTAAAAGTTTCACGTGAAGTTATTAAACTAAATTCTACATTTTGATATAAATGAACCAGTAATAGTTCTCGGAAGTGTAACCTTCCTATATATTTCCTAAAGAACTTTTGAAGGAAACACGGAATGAGACCCGCGAGGGCGTTCAACTATAACGGCGTAGTTCATAGTTTGGGTTAAGATTTCCTATTTAGAGACGTATTACATTAATAACTGTCTCGTTTGTCTAATCGCTAAAATATGAAGATATACTTTGAGGAGAAGCCTTGTGGCGTGTGTGAAAAGTGTGGATTTTTCTGTCAAGAAATTCTCAGTACCAGCCCGAAGTTTGGTAGTTTGCAGTATTATGTTTCCGTACCTCCGTCAGCACGTAAAGTCATTAAGTTCAGCACCTGAGGCGGACAGGCAGATGAAACACCTGATAGTAAATGATCACTATCGTCCACATACATTAGCGCAGTAAAAATCATTGTCAATGCGTCACCAACTTTGGAAACCTTTTGCCTGTAGTTACACTGGCTCATTTACCCTAAACCAGAATACAACAATACTAAGTATTGCTGTTAGGTGGTTCAGTATCTGATGAGTGGGTGGTACCTACCCAGACGAGCTTGCACAGAGCCTTACCACCAAGTAATTTACAATGTTTATCATCAAGTGAGAGATGAATTATAAACACAAAGAAAGTATATGAGAACTCAGTGGCGCTTGACAGGATTCGTACTCATGCTCTTCGTTTAAGATCTACATGTCGTAACCACTACGTTGTTTGAGCTCATCGAGTCAATTTACAAAAACAAAGAAGAAAAATAGTCAAGATGACATCATCATCATCACATGAATAATATTACTCTCTAAACCGTACCGTAACAGCCTGTGAATGTCCCACTGCTGGGCTAAAGGCCTCCTCTCCTCTTTTTGAGGAGAATTACTCTCTAAAATTAAATTAAATTTCCTACTACAAACAGCACAGTCGTACCAATTATAGAAATTGGATTTAAGTATTTAAATATTATGGAATATCAATGTTACCGAATAATAAATCGAGCAGTCGATCGTAAAACAGTTCCCTCGAGAATCGACTGACTCTACTTCATTGGTTTGGAGCTTTTACCATTGTCCTCATACACACTTCGAGAAAAGGCCAATTTTGAAGATTTCCGAAGGGCTTAGCTTCATTTCCTTTTATGTCTCCCCAGATACTAAATTCATCCAAGCAGCAATAAAAAATTGTCAGGGACGATCTAAATGGAATGGACATAGAGGTTATTCTTAATTTCTTCGCTTTCGTATATTTTACCGATTTGCTAAATTTAGTCAATTTTAAAAATATTTGTTTTTTATATTTATTTAAATCTATTTAAATGTTAATAATATAGTTGTTGTTTTATATAAATATTAAAACGCGGTTTTACCGCCTCTTACATATATATTTAATTAAAGAAAGTGGTTATTACCGTTTATTATTATTACCGTTCAATATTACATAACGTTAGTATTTACCTTAATTTATACGTTTACGCAGAATATGAGTAATATTTTTGGGTTAAAATAATAATAAAAATAGTATACAGGATAAAATTATCCCTTCAGGGAGAAGGTTTGGAGCTTATTCCACTACGCTGCCACAATGCGGGTTAAGGTAAACACACGAGGCAGGGTTTCAGTGAAATTAGACACATGACTTCAGAGGTGAAATAAATGTGAAATGAAAATGAAAATTCTGTGGTGCATGCCTGGATCTTATCTTAACCGATATCATCTTACTCTTGAATCTTAACCAATGATCGCGGGTTGAACCCGCGATCATTGGTTAAGATTCAAGAGTGTTAATTTCGGTAACCTAACGACAGAAATTACTCAATAATATAGGTATATAAAACGATTAAGATGAGAAGATTTTAGTATATAATATTCGCTTTGCGCTTCACAGTTTCACCAGCGTCGGATATTCTATAGATGTGACAAACGTGTATTATTTTTGTGTGTGTATTGATTTAACATTCGAAAGAAAAAGACACAACATTGCTTAACTAATAACCCGCGAATCACCGCATATAATTGGATTCTCAAGCTGCGACCTGTGGAGCTGTAATGCGTGTGTAACCGTACGCAACAGTTAGTGCCAATGTTAGTTTTCATAGTCATCATAGTCGGTGAAGCTGGAGTTCGTTAGTTATGTTTGTTCACAACAAAATATTCCATTAGCGCTTTTAGTGTTTTTTCAATTTTTAGCCGGAAAGCTCTTGCTTCCGCGTGCCATTGTCGGGAACCGTCGATGCATAAATTGAGATTTAGCAATTTTACAAAAGCAAAAAATTCAATTCTACCGACCCGTTTACTCGAGTTAGTCGATTATTTTTTAATTTAAAAAATATACTCATTCAATTCGTCTTCAGTGTTTTGGAATATTAAAAATAATACTTAAAAATGATTTTAAAATTATATATTTTGGGAAAAACACCTATATTTTGTAAAATATTATAAAAATTGTTAAAAAACGTCTCCTTAAGTAGACTTGAAGCTTATACCACCATGCCGCTCCATTGCGAGTTGGCAGAATTTTATCACACAATATATATAATTTCCTTTACTACTGACAATATTAATTGTATTGTCAGTAAAAAAGGATTCAAAAGTATTATACACAAATAAACTACTTGAAAATTGAGCGTCGTTTATTGGCTATGAATCTGCGACCTTTACTAAAGAAAACGTGTTCTACCTACACCACTGTCCATCACGACTCTACTTATTACAAAACTTAAAATATATGATTTATAATTGTGTTTCGGTTAATTAAAGAGTATAGAATAATAGAAAGGGCAACTAGAAATAAACGCACACGCCTAATGCCTAATATGTAGTTAGAGAGGAGTAACGATACGAGTTACAAGTGTTTCAAGCAGATGTAGTAAAAGTTTGTAAAGCGTAAAGCAGACGTTGTGGCTTTTAGCGGCGAAGTTTTAACTGCATGACGTTTACTCAAAATGCAAATTACAAGTCCCATATATGTAAGGCTGAGTTTACACAGCCCACGGGATGTGATACACGGGACCCCAATATTAAACCACACGATCGCGCCATAAATTCTGCTTTCCAGGCGTTATATCGTGTAATTTGTGTGAATTACATTTTTGATAACTGATCACTCTTCGCATTAATCATTCTTTTTGTTTTAAAAAATATATTACCTTCAGTATTTTTGTTTACACTTCTGCACTAAGTCAATATTAGTTATACGTTTAGTCGATGAAACTCATCATCATCAATCAGACAACGCAATGGTTAGAACATGTAGATCTTAAACGAAGTGTGCGGGTACGAATTCGCCACTGAGTTTACATATGTTTGCTTTGTGACTATATAAGTCATCTCTCACTTGGGAAAATATTGTAAGAAATTTGCACGTTTTGAGTAAAATTCTATCACATGTATCCACTACACGATCTACTGACTCGCCATTTTTTTTATCCCAGGAAACACGTGTTACGCGTTTCCCCCATGGGAACAGTGGTGGAGGTTTGTGAGGCTCGCCGGTGTCCAAGGCACCGAGTGCGCCCCCAACATCGGAATATGCACTAAAAAACCAGCGATACCCTTTCTGTCTTAACGAGAAGCACCACGGAATCGCATGCTACCGTGACGTTTTGCATACTACCGTGACGTTCTGACGGCTACTGACTCGCCCTAGGCCAGCGTGGTGGAATACGTTTCAAAGTCTTTTCCTTAATAGGACTAGTGCTCGATTCCCAGCGGTGAAACTTCAATGGGATATTACTTTATCTGTTTTGGGACAGTATGTAAAGTTGTACATTAGTAATCGTTAGGAAATTTTATTCAAAATAAAAATGTTTATTTTTTAAATTCAAACGAACATTACAATTTACGTCCGTCGATTTCGGATCTGGCATTTGATTTTGAACGATTACCCGTAATGAACGCCCACACGAAAACTCGATCGATTTTAATGTATAATATATATTTAGAAATGAGTTTAGTTGATGTTTTAAATAGTCCTTGAAAGAAAAAGATCTTGTTTCCAAGACAGGTTATTGCGTCACGAGATATTTAAATATTAAATTTATATATTTCTTTTAATGATGAATCTGACCGAAATTAAATTTCAAACCGTTGGATGTGTGATGGTTGTATCGAATCATTTGTTTTTCTTTAATAATATCAGTTGGTTAGTAAGACTTTTCTTTTAAGCAATTTTCTACTCTTTCTCTGCATTATTCTCTCTCTCTTCTCTGTCTGCGTTTGTCACACAGCATTACACAGGTGTACTATATATTTAGTCACTATCACAATTTATTCAAATAGACGAGCAAGTGACATGATCATGATGATCAAAGAGAGAGTTTAAAATATAAGCTCAAATTGTTGTCCGGAGCATGGAAAGTCCTACATTGCTAATTCCTAACTTCAAGGTGCCACTTAAAGTTGCTTGACAGAAACAATAGCATTTATTAACATGACCTGAGAGTTGAAACAGAAATCTGGATTTTCAACTTTACATAAGTTAATTACACCGACGCAACTCAAGTTGTCATGTGGTATGCTTAATTAATGCCCTTAAACTGAAAAACATTTAATTTATAATGAGTAAGTTTTTTTTATAGAATAGGTAGGCGGACGAGCAAATCGGCCACTGATAGTAAATGGTCAGCACCGCTCATAGACATTGTCATTGAAAGAAATGTTAGCCATCGCTTCGCATCGTCAATATCCTTGGGAACTAAGATGTTATGTCCCTCGTGCTTGAAATTACACTGGCTCACTCACCCTTCAAACAGGAACACAATAATACCATGTACTGCTGATTTCAATCAATCAATCAATCAACAGTCAATCGTTGTCCACTGCTGAACATAGGCCTCTCCCAAGGTGCGCCAAAGCTCCCTGTCCTCCGCCTTCCGCATCCAGTTGGTGCCCGCCACCTTCTCAAGGTCGTCGGTCCACTTGGCTGGAGGGCGCCCTACGCTGCGCTTGCCGATTCGCGTTCTCCTCTCTAGGACTCGTCTGCTCCAACGGCCATCGGTCCTACGACATACGTGACCAGCCCACTGCCACTTCAGCCTGCTGATTTTGCAAGCTATGTCGGTGACTCCGGTTCTTTTCCGGATAATCTCATTTCTGATCTTATCCTTCAAAGATACTCCGAGCATAGCTCGCTCCATAGCACGCTGAGCGACTTTGAATTTGTGGACTAGTCCCGCAGTTAGTGTCCACGTTTCGGCACCGTATGTCATGGCAGGTAAGATGCATTGGTTGAAGACTTTCGTCTTCAAACATTGCGGTATAGACGACTTGAGGACTTGACGAAGGTTGCCAAATGCTGCCCATCCCAAGCGAATTCTTCGATCGGCTTCCTTCTCGAAGTTGTTCCTACCGACTTGTATTATCTGTCCTAGGTAGGTATATTCACTAACAACTTCGAGAGGTTTCCCCTCGACGTATATCGGTAGGCCCGACCAAGGTAGCGGTCGCGGTATCGGCAGGGCAGGGGGTGCTAAGAATCACCGGTTCACGGCAGGCTACCGTATAAAACGACTGAAAATGGCAACGTATAATGGACGCTCGATGAGGCTGGACCATCACCTCGCCGAATTAGAAGTAGAGTTAAGTCATATAAACTGGCATATACTGGGGTTATCTGAAGTCCGAAGACAGGGGGAGGACACGATAACTCTAGAGTCCGGTAACTTACTCTACTTCCGCGAAGGTGATAACCTCTCCCAGGGTGGTGTCGGTTTTCTAGTCAAAAAGGATCTCATTAGCAGCATTGTGGAAATCAGTAGTGTGTCGAACCGGGTAGCGTACCTTGTCCTAAAACTTTCCGACAGGTACTCCCTGAAGGTCGTACAGGTATATGCGCCAACTTCGACATCTGATGATCGAAGGTGGTCAAAGCGATGTACGAGGACATCGCAAAGGCCCTCAACGACACCTCGAAGGCCCACTACAATGTTGTTATGGGAGACTTTAATGCTAAAGTGGGAGTACAAGATAGCGGTGAATCGAAAGTTGGACCTTACGGCTTGGGCTGCAGAAATCACAGGGGGCAAATGCTGGTAAACTTTCTCGAAGCGCAGGGGCTTTTTTTGATGAATTCTTTCTTTCAAAAGAAGCCTCAGAGGAGGACCTGGCGAAGCCCCGATAACGTGACAAGGAATGAGATAGACTTTATCATTTCGAATAAAAGGCACATATTTAGAGATGTTTCAGTGATCAACAGGTTTAATACCGGAAGTGATCACCGCTTGGTTCGAGGCACTCTAAATATCAACTTAAAAGCCGAAAGATCAAGAATGATGAGGTCTACTCTCCGACCTACCATGCTCCAAGCTGCTCAAGGCTCCGAAAAGTTCCAAATGGAATTCACCGCGTTGGAAACCATAAGCAGCATTGATGAGAGAACCGACACGCTGGTCAAAATACTGCAAAACACATCCCGCAAGTGTTTTCCGCCACAGAGAAGAGACAACGCACCAAAACTCTCTGCTGAGACACTCGAGCTCATGAGAAAACGACGAGAACTACCATCGTTTTTGTCAGATAAGGCCTTAAACCGAACAATAAAAACGCTGACGCGACGCGATCTCCGACGCTCCAATACCCGTGCCATCAAGGCTGCGATTGAGCAAAATCGGGGATCGAAAGTGTTCGCTCGCAAGTTTGGGAGGCCGCGTCTGACAAAACTTAAAACTGAAAATGGTGGGGTCGTTACCTCTAGGCCTGAGATTGTCGGAGAAGTAGAGAGGTTTTATGGGCAGTTGTTCTCTTCAAGATCGGATAAACCCGTGGGAATCAGTATTGATGACCAGCGCGCCCCTCTTATGCGCCATTACTGCTGATTTGCGGTAGAATATTTAATGAGTGGGTGGTACCTATCCAGACAAGCTGGCACATAGCCCTACCACCATATATATATATATACAGACTTACATTTAAAATTAAAACTGTACATATCATGACCATGTAGAATGATAATTACTTTCGATTATTTTGCTTAAAATATACCAGACTTCATGTTACTAAAACCTTACTTATAAACGTTGGTGATTAGTTAAATACTGTATCTTTTTCTTTCGAATGTCAAATCAGTAATGACAGAAAGAGATAAATCAGTATTTAATTAAACAGTTACTAAGCAACGATTATAAGTAAGGTCGTTAGATTGTTGCGAAATATTTCTTTACTTACTTTTATTATAATAAAAAAAAAATAAGATGAGACGACAGGAGAATTTTATGAGCTTGTTCGTGTAAAAATCCTTGGAATCTTTAGTTAAATTTATATAAGAAATTGCTAAAAAATATAAGACAAACTTCTAATAAGTTTACACACTAGTTCTCTCTCATTCTCTCATTATTTACTTTTATAATAATTACAAAATCAGGATTTGTAATTGATAAGTTAATATATATAAACTAATTTTATAATTGAATATAGTAAATTTTGGTCCATTTGGTCAAGCTTATATTATTAAAAAGCCCCATAAAAAAGACATTTAATTAATTTGTGTTGAAGATATCGTTAGCAAAAATATAACAGAAACAGTTTACAATAACTCTATAACGGTAACAAAATGTAACAATTCAACAATAAACTTTAATATAATCGTATAAAGATTACAAAATGACTGAATTAAAATTAATTCGTCAGTCATAAGACTTGCTCACCGCTATTTTCTTATATTGATTAACTATATATTTATACGCGAATCCAGTTGAGTATACATAATTATAGGTTTTTGTATGAAATTAATGTAACAACAACTTTACGGTTGGGCTTTGTGCAAGCTCGTCTGGGTAGGCACCACCCACTCATCAGATAATCTACCGCAAAACAGCAGTACTTGGTATGGTTGTGTTCCGGTTTGAAGGGTGAGTGAGCCAGTGTAATTACAGGCACAAGGGACATAACATCTTAGTTCTCAAGGTTGTTGGCGCATTGGCGATGTAAGCGATGGTTAACTTTCTTACATTGTCAATGTCTATGGGCGTTGGTGACCAGGTGGCTTATATGCTCGTCCGCCTACCTATTCTATATAAAAAGGGCCTCCTCGCATTGTAAGGGGGCGTTTAAATTATCATGAGATACATGGAGGTTTCCTAACGATGTTTTCCTTTGCTGAGACCGAAATGAATTGTACCAGTTAATAATAAAATCCGTGGAACTTTCCAAACCTGTGATTCAATTCAATCAAATAAGATCATCAAAAAAATAATTATCGGAGTCTAAATAAAAAAAAAATAGATTTTTGATGATATTTTGTGCGTTTTACAATTACATCATGCTATTAGAATCATAATTTCTATGTCTGCTTTACAACCACGCGTAATCGTAAAGATTGTCTATTTATGATTATTGACGCGAAATAATACCGATAACTCACAATATCTAGTCGTTGGAAGTAATAAAATTGTTATTGCGAAGGAGAGGAGGTGGGGGTGGCTGCTATTTTCATTAGAGCATTAAGTCAAGCTGCCGGGAGGCGGGCGGCATTAATCTGTTTACGATATATCAGTTTGTTAGCCTACCTGAATGTACTACATAACGACGCGACGTTACAGGATTGACCTGGTGGATGGAACACTGAACGAATTAAGGTCAAATCTTGAGAAATTCAAGTGTCCCAGTGTATTTTATATAATATACATGTTGGATTTATTTGAAATCGGCTATTCCAATCCAGTGTAATGTTGGAAATTACTTTGTTTTCTTATATTTTGTAATAACGTAAAGTAACAGCATATAAATATGCCAATACTGGAATAAGGTCTCATCTTCTTTTAAAAAAAAATTTTAGAAGCAATTTCCACCATGTTGCTCCAATTGTTGAATATTCATGTGGCAGACTTTCATCCGACACATGAATATCCTCACGATGCTTTACAGACGAGCACGAGATAAACTTAGATACAAATTACAATACATAAAAATTCAGTGGGTTTGAACCAAAAATCTTCTATTAGGAATCACTCGGCTATTTCTGTCATACCAATATATTTCAAAGATTATTTACATTAAACTTAATCAATACAACGGAAATATCTGACTAAATTGTTCGTAATCTGTTTAATAGGTTATGGCTTATACAGATGTGCATTTGGCTTAGCTGTAGCGATATTATTTATTGGGAACATTACATGTTAAATGTTGTCTATGAATAAGGTATTTAAATTAAAATATTAATTTTTTCAGTTTTGTAATTTGTACATTGTAATGAAATAATTCAAGATGTACCTGCGTCCATATAATTTCATATATATTCATACTCATTGTATTTAATCGTTCCAGCCTTTATATAAGTACTTAATTTGTATGTATATATCTTTTGTCGGTGGTGATATATGTAAAAAATATTTTCCTAATAATTTGAAACATTGCAAGAATATATAATTTCGATGGCAAGTAATAATTTGGTAACAAGTTGTTTTTATATTATTATAATTGATGTTGTGCTATGCATGTCCTATGTATGCTTATGCTAAGGTTCGACGCTTCGTTGGTCTAGTGGCTAGATATAGGGCAGCAGATCCCGAGGTCCTGGGTTCAAATCCCAGGCAAGGTCAATATAAAGTTATTGGGTTTTCTGTTGAAAATTCTCAGTAGCAGCCGGAAGTCTGAAAGATATAAGTGTGTACACTCCCGTGCCTCGGAAAGCACGTAAAGGATTGCCGTCAGTGTGCAATTTGTGCATATATCGTGCACTATAATATATTCCGCTAGTCTCATACATCATCATATCAAGTAAAACAATGATTATAGTTAACACCAAACTAACGCATCAGTGTAATTAACTTTTAAAACGTTACGCTTCGAGTGTTGCACCCAAGTTTGGCCTTGAAATTTAACAATGATGAAAATCCTTTAATTAAACGCGGGCGAGATCACATTGAGTATAAAAGTATATTAAAAATTAACGGCGGTACAGACTTATACTGAACTGTATACAAATAATGGAAACCAATAATGACTGTCGATAATATTGCCTTTGTTCGTGCAATGGATGTGTTGCTTGTATCGGTTTTAAAGCAGTTTGTATTGTTTTTAAACGAAAATTTGTATGAAACAGTTTCATTTGGATTGTATAGGATTTTAGCAGATAAATGTAATTATACTTTAAAATATTTGTCCTCAAAGAAACGACCGGATTATTATATAATGATTTTACAACTTTATCATGTGCTTAATTTGTTTTTATTCATTTCTTGCTTGGTAGGAAAAGTAAGAATTTAAAGTAGTAACAGTAACAGCCTGTTAATGTCCCACTGCTGGGCTAAGGCCTCCTCTCCATTTTTGAGGAGAAGATTTAGAGCTTATTCCACCATGCTGCTCCAATGCGGGTTGGTAGAATACACATGTGACATAATTTCAATGAAATTAGACACATGCAGGTTTCCTCACGATGTTTTCCTTCACCGTCAAGCACGAGATGTATTTTAATCACAAATTAACCCCACTACATCCAGTCTATAAGCAAATCAGGTGACAGCCTAAGGGGTACAGAATTGGGACGCGACGTATACTTTTGCGCCAAAAATTTTAAAATTGTTTCGCATTTAGCATTATTTTTTTAATACCCATAGTCCCGTTTCTGTAGCCCATCGTTGGAAACCAATAAAAAAAATTGCACACGGATCACTTGATAATAGTTTCTTTCATCCTTAGACCAGAGTCACACTCCGGAGAACATATTAAGTAGAATAGATAAAATTATTCGAGCCTTTAACAAAAATATTTCTTAACTTTTATCCGCTTTTACATTCCTATGTCCTTTATCCTAAGTTGTCTGGGAGAGACCGCTTTCTTGGCGATAAAACATCCCTTTGTTAGTATTTATTCTATCTCAGTTTTTTCTTTTTATAAACATATTTCTTTTTATATTCAATATTATACAGAACATTTGTATATATATACAGACATGTTGTTCAGGCTGAACAGAATAGAACCATCCTATTTCTAGCCGAGGGTTTTGGTAAAGTGTCTCAATCTATCAATCTATCTTGTGGTGGCGATACACTTATAAACCAACTCACTTCCAAATGACCAAGGAGCCATAATTGTCCGATTTCATGATGATCAGTTGAGTAGTTAAGACATTAAAGCATTACAAACAAACATACTTCCTTATTTATAGTTATGATAACAATATTAAGTAATATAATTATCTATTCAAGAATTTCATACAATCACTCCTTAAGTCATGTTTATGTATTTGTATTTTGAACGAATATAAAATATACATGTATAACACTTATATAATGGCTATAAAAATTTAAAGGAAACCGCGGGCGGATGTGGTATTATAAACAAATATAAATAGACCAGAATAGAGATAGTTTCACTTGATAATGAGAGTTAGTAGCTTACTATTACATTTAGAAATAGATCATCAAATCGGCTTTACTTCTACTGCAGGCAGGGGACAACAGTCCCCTTTAAATTTGTAAAATAAGAAGGGATGCGAGATCACATATTATTACTTGTATTATGATAAATATTAACCGTTTGTAAATTCATTTTAATTAATATTTTGAGGGTTATTATATGTTACTAAAAGAAACAAAAATCTACCCTATTCGTAGAAAAAAAGGTGATTCATTACTTTACTAGTTCCCTACGTTTCGCTGTCTCATTTTGAGCAGGGTATTCCGAAAAACCCCTTTTTAATATAAATTAATTTTTAATCTGGCCTTATTTATGTCTTTATATTTTTTTCTTGATGATTGTGCTGGTATACCATCACCAAGATATAAACATAACATTTATACTTAGATTATCTTTTAATAAGTTTATGTGTATTAAATAAAAACTATAACGCTTTAATTATATTACATTATAACACCACTAAAAGTTAAAAAATAAATCGTTACTTCCATTAAGAATTTTGAGCAAAAAAGACGAAGGTATGCGTAAAATATTCAATAAATTATACTTTTATCGAAATAAACGAGCAGAATGATATTAATAACATTCGATATGATTTAAAAACCTTTAAGCGATAACGTATTTTTACAGAGTACTCGACTATATCATCAAATTTATCTCCAACCAATGCGGGAACGCTTACAGCGGCAAAACTCACAATGGGCTTAAGGCAAAGGATTGTGAGTGCGCATGTACGTCCGCGCTACGTCGCCCGCTGGCTGGCCCACCACTCCACACTCCAGTCCGCTCGCACGGTCGCGAGGTGCTGCGACGACCGAGACCTCCGCGCGACGGTGTAAACATCCAGCATTGTAAAAGTGAGATGGAATTGAGTGTGTGACACAAGTGAACGAAATTAAAAACAAAACAAAACTCTTTATTTAAACTGTGTTAGTGAAACTAAATTATTTAACGATAAAATATACTTTTAAATTAAACTTGTGCTAACTTTAGGAAAGGTAGTATTTTTTAAATTATAATTAATATTGCTTATTGTTAATTATGCGGGGCAATTGATATTTAGTGTTGATAGTTATTTTTTCTTTGGAAACGGCGTTCTAAAGTCCAATTTGTTAACATTAAAACAATAAATTACGAAACTGACTAAAAAGAAATAACTACCTGAAAAACATAGATTATAAATATTGATGTTAGCTTAAAATGCACCTCGTTCGTTGACAAATTTTGCAGTACAAGATAAATTATTACAATTAATACGTGTTCTTTTTAATCATTTTTTAATTAATTCAACGAATTTTATGAATTTACTTAAATATATATCAATAGTATTATAATTTGGTAACTTTTTTACGATATTAATAATTACTATAAATTTTAATAGTAACCGTAATTTTAAAGTTATCCTAACTTAAAATTACGATCACTCTACTTCATAATCAAAATATTCTTTATCCAAGTGGGTACTTTTAAATCATTATTTTATATGATACAATTTAATGTAAAACTACCGACGGCAATCTAGATTCTAGAATGTAGTTACTCTTTTTAATAAATAAAATACACAGTCAACTACGTACAATTAAATTTATATTACTAGTTCTAAACTAGTAATCCATGCAAAAGAAATCCATGCTTTTATCTATACGTGATCTTATTTTGTGTAATGAGCTTTATTAATTAATGTTTTTTTTAAATAAATTTTAAATTTAATAAAAGGCAAACCTATAATATCAGAATATATATATTTCGTTCTTCAGACACATAAACCCGACGGCTTCATATAAATTTCCTCCAACTATCAGTACATGACTCGATAAAGGAACTTCATTCGTTATAGAATTGTATTAAATAAAATGTGGAGTAAGAAGTATATAGATTTATCTTAAATATTATATTGTTTTATTGAACTTACTACTTTATATTATGCTCTTGCGGTATTAAATACATTGCAGAGCTAAACAAGATCATTTTAAATATTTAGTGCATCCAAAACTGTTCTTATAAATATTTCTTTTACAATGTTAAATTAAATGTAAATATATTGTCGGTTGGCAATGTAATATCTATCGAACAGAACCGTCAAATAACTCGGCAATTAAATTATAAATGATTGAATTTATATAACCGGAATAAAAATCACTGAATTCTAGCAACCGTATAATAGCGAATATCGTGATCGTCAGAAAACACATACAATGTTACATAACTGTGGCTACTATCATGACAAATAATAATAATAATGAAAAGTCCAAGCTCAAAGGTGGTACGGAATCCATAGCGCGAAAGACTGCCACTCCGCTTTTTAATATTAGTGAAATAAATTGTTTTGCATGTTTAATATTTTATATTATATTTTAACATGAAAATTTTATTGTTAATACACAGAGGTCTTTTAAGGCTGCCTAACAAAGGCGATGGCAAGTCTATTATATGGCAAGTCTGCCCATAGTATTGCGCGTCAAATATTGCTCAAAGCTATACAATAGGCATTAATTGTATTCATTAAAAATAAAAGTAATTTGGAATAGTGCAATCGTGAGTTGTACTTAAAATTCATTTTTAAGTCTTTTTTATTTATAATAGAGAGACAGACATGCGAATTAACCACCTGATGGCAAGTGGTCCCTACCACTCATAGACAATGGCACTGTTTGAATAATTATAATATCCCTTATGACTGTCTCGCTTAAAACCGTTTATTGTAGTATTGCTGGTTGACAATAGAATACGTGATGAGAAGGTGGAACGTACTCAGACAATTAACTCAGATAATTAATAATTTAAATTGAGATTATTACTTCATATAATAATAAAATTATTTGATGAGATTGCCTGAGCTTAGTAACAATAATACGAACTAACAGTGAGGAGAAATTGACAATACATTATCATAGCTTTGTATGTTTAAACAGTTAATAATCTGACTAAACTACATGATTGCTAATTAATTTATTGTAAAACAAAGGTTAATTTAACGCGTATCATGCGATGTTATCACTGACCATTCTATTAATTATGATATATCATATTTTAACAAAAATATACTTCGCGGTTTTGTACATAATGAAAGATATATATAAATTATTTACAAAAATCATTTTAGGTAAACAAAATAAATGCAGATGTTCACGATACATTATTTAAATAAGCAATTTTTTAATTTAATTTATAATGTATTTATTATGTGTAATTTATTATATATAAAAAAATATAAAGCCCTCCTGTCACCAATAGGGGAAATAGGACGAGGAAAATTTTAAACGTCAAATATTTATCTTAATATAACCGACACTACAATATTTTAAGACATCACTTGATAATCGGAATATCAGTGGATTTTTTATTTATCATCTCTTAACAGAGAAACACAGCTTTGTAGCTTACGCGGCTAGAAAAGTTAGACAACTAGCTGCTGTTAGTACTGCTTACTTAGTATGTTTTGTTTATTTTATAGTAATATCTTACAGAGTATAATTTTGGGGTCATTTATTATCCAAAATTAACTTCAGGTTATTTGTAATATTGGAGCTCAAGTTTTCCTTCAGGATGGTTCCAACGAAGTAGTAGTAATTACATCTTACGCCACGGTATAATAATATTAATTATATAAAAATAATCTATATAAAAACGTATCAACTGTATAAACGCAAGAAGTATTCTGCCCCCGCAATACATCATTAGAAGATTACTGGAACAGGTTATTCGTTAGGTTAATTTTTGTTAGCTTTTTTTTTTATATGCCCCGGGATGGCAAATGACTCTACTCCACCTGATGGTAAGTGGTAGTAGAGTCCAAACGCGACGACGGCCAGTACAGTTGGGAAGAATGTTCTGTACTAGCCGTCCCCGCCTTGCCGGCCCGCAAGATGCCTCTTCACGCCTCGTTTGAAGGAACCCGGGTAGTAAGAGGAGGGGAACACGTGAGCTGGTAAGAATTCAATTTTTTGGTAGTGCGACAAAGAAAGGAGTTGCCAAATTTCTTTGTGCGCGATGGAATTGATGTCACAGTTAGGCGGTAACATCGAGAACCAGCTCGCGTGGACTTAAGAAGGAAGGGGAAAGCAGGAATTAGAGAGAATAATTCCTCAGAGCACTCGCCGTGATACAGTCGATAGAAAGCGCTCAGTGCTGCTATCTCGTGATGCAATTGTAAAGGTTCAAGGGTGTTTGTGACCTTTACGTCGCCAATAATGCGTACTGCACGTTGCTGCAACCGGTCCAAGGCCTCCAGTAGGTACTTAGCGGAGCCATCCCAAAGGTGCGAGCAATATTCAACGCAAGACCGTACCTGTGTTTTGTATAACAGGCACAGTTGTTGTGGCGTGAAAAAACGCCGCACCTTGTTCAGAACTCCGAGTTTCCGTGAAGCTGTTTTTATAATAGCCTCGATGTAATCCCTTGGACTAAGGTCGAAGCGAACGTCCATCCCCAGCATGGCGATTTTGCTTTGTATCATCAGCGGTGTGCCACAGAGGGAGGGATGAGGGTAAAATGGTTCTTGGTAAAATGAGCTCTTCAACATTTGTCAATTGTAATCATTTAGTATCTTGTTATATAGAAAAAATACTTTTCCTATTATTCTATAAAATTTTATCTATGTGATAAAAAGAGAGGAGCTAGTATTAATTGTAGATGTTTGTAATTTGATTGATGAATAAGAGTAATTAGTAGGATATTCTCGTAGAAACTTACCTTAGTTTTATTATCCGAAACCGGTAAAATTACATTAAATTCAATTGACGAGAAAAAATATCCTTGAATTCAGTTTATTTTGGATTATATTTCGATTTTGATATCGAAACCAACCCGGTCATACCTCATATGTAAAGTATTCTAAATAAAAAAAAAACTATATGTAGGTATTTTAATTTTTAGTCACAAAGAATTTTAAAGTTTAATACAATAAAGATATACTCTTGCTATGCATAATACAAGAGAAAGCAAACAAAAGGCCATAAAGGCGCTAAGTCTCGATATTTGCATTAAGCCCCTCAAGGCTTCCCGCTATTTCCATCTAACCATGCGATCTTCCGCGTTGCCATAAAGGAATAAAATTACGTCCCAGCACAAAAAGGCCAAGTATAGGACGATTGGGTGTGGCCTTTGTAATAAATTGCCTGATACCAATAAGCTATAAGTATATGAAATGCCATTAATGGAGAATTTCTTTCACGATCAGTTGATGATGTAACCTTTTCATTAAATATTAATATTTCTTCAATTGTCAGATAAACCATCAATAAGAAGTAAGCAGGTACAAAATAATGGGCCTTTTTATAATATCCCATAGTATTTTTATCGATTATAAAGTACAGAAGCAGGTATGATGGGCGCTATCAAAAGTATTTTAGAATACTTTATCCGTAGCCCTAGCACCGAAAGGCCTCACAAAGCGGAGCTTAGTACAGTAATATAATGCATGTGTTCATTGAGTTTACAATTTTTTTTGTAGATTATCATTATAAAAGATAATTCATCTATATCTATTATAAGTATTCATAAAAGAGAGAACTTAGAATATTTTATTTAAATTTTTCAATACAGAAAAATATATTTTATTTAACACAAAAATAATTGCGTGCCATTTGAAAATGATGCTGATATTAAAGGAACGAAAATATTTGATAAAATTTGTGAAAATAACTCAATCGTTTGTACAAATATACAAAGTCAGACAAGAGAAATCGACCACGTAAATTATTTCATATATTGTAGGCTTTTGTCATCATTCATGTGAATAAGATTCATAAAATTAACACCCCAAGCACTAATTAGATGTTTATATTAATTAAAATGGGAATCACGTAATTGAATATCATAAATTGAATAAATTTTGCAATATTAATATTTAATGGTTAAATTCTATTGAATGGGAAGTCAGTTCAGTAATTGAATGCTTGAAAGATCGTTAAATCTAAACTGAAATGCTTCATAACTTTTCTACAAAAGCTTTGAGCTTAAAGCGGAATAAATACTTTTATACCTCACGTGAAACATTGATGTAATAATACGTAATAATACTCTCGGGGATTTTAGCCAAATGTACTTCACATAGGATAAAAAAGTATATTTTAATAAATCAGATTTATTTTCAGTAGAGCTGTATAAGTATAATGAAAAATGTATAACTCAATAAAAATAATGTTAAAAGCCTTTCAATCTCTTGGGACGTTGCTACGCAATATTGAACACAAAGCTATAAGTAATTATATAATCTATAAGTAATTTTTAAAACAAAGGCTTTATAAACCTTTCTGCCCTTACAAATTTTATTTATATTTTATTACCAAGTTAAAATTAACTGCTAAATAATTTTATATAACAATTACTATTATCAATATTTAAATGTACAAATAAGTCGAGATAGCCCAGTGGTAAGAACGCGTGAATCTTAACCGATGAACGTGGGTTCAAACCCGGGCAAGCACCTCTGAATTTTCATATGCTTAATTTCTGTTTATAATTCATCTCGTGCTTTTCGGTGAAGGCAAACATCGTGAGGAAACATGCATGTGTCTAATTTCATCGAAATTCTGCCACATGTGTATTCCACCAACCCGCATTGGAGCAGCGTGGTGGAGTAAGCTCCAAACCTTCTCCTCAAAAAGGGAGAGGAGGCCTTAGCTCAGCAGTGGGACATTTACAAGCTGTTACTTACTTAAATATCGTTTAAGTATCGGAGAATAATCTGATAAAATGAGCAATGGCAGAGTATTAAATACTATGAATTTATTGATTTGTTCGATAACCTTTGTAACCTAACAATTAATCATTGAATACATTATTATACGCAACTTTTATTATTATGATATATCTGATTGTCTAATGCCATTATTCTGGTTTTAATTGGTAAAAAGCTATTAAGCTTATAAAATAATAATAATATGAGTAATAGTTTTGAGTATATATATTATTTCTTATTATATATTATATAAAGCAAATTGCTAGTCTTTTTCTTGATTTCGCAAAGGTATATTCATTTTAGAGTTATATTAAAAAATATAAAAAAAAAAAATCTCGACAGAATAAATCACGAAACGTGCTCTATTTTATTTTCTTAAATTTATTGGCTTTAGGCGCTTATAATAAAATCAAAGTATGTACGTCATTTAGTGTCCAAGAATGATTGCTGCAAGTTATTTATAAACTTGTACCAAGACGTGTTGTTCATAGAATCACAAGAAAATCCAATTTAAAATAATATATTGATCTTGATATCGAATGTAAAGCATAAGGATTTAGAACGTAATCTTTTGTAGATAGAAATATAGATAATCTTAACGGGAAAAAAAATACCTTATTTATTTTATAAAAAATAAAATTAAACAAATTAAAAAGATACATTTATATTACTTTATTTGCATTTTCTTCGTTCTATATTCGTTTCGGTTTTATATGGGATTACTATGATTTGAGAAATGATATATTTACATCAAATATTCTACCGCAAAACAGCAATACTTGATATTGTTGTGTTCCGGTTTGAAGGGTAAGTGAGCCAGTGTAATTACAGGCACATGGGACATAAAATCTTAGTTCCCAAGGTTGGTGGCGCATTGGCTATAAGCGATGGTTGACATTTCTTACAATGCCAGTGTCTAAGGGCGTTTGGTGACCACTTACCATTAGGTGGCCCATATGCTCGTCCACCTTCCTATTCTATAAAAAAAAAATTAGTAAACCTTCAAATAAACAAGCAAATAGCAGTTATGTCTTATTGTCAAAGTATTTCGATCATATAATCATTTTGATTTCTATTTGAGTTTGTATTACTTTCACGAACGCTTTCAATTACTCGTACGTGACATAAACATGTTTATCGCGTCGAGGGGTATATATATACGTATATACATATGTATATACGTATACTACAAATTATTTAGTGGTTGACTACGTTATTTGAAGCGGCATTCATTACAAACTCATTATGGATCTTATCTATAAATTGTTCGGACATATTTCAAAGTAAATGTCTCTTATTGATTTTCACAATTGACTACCAGAACCATTAAGGAGTTTAGATATCAATTTAGGGTATAATAATGTATATTTTGTCGCATTTTAACATTTAAATATATAAATGAATACAACTATCATAAACGATGAAAACATGAATATATAATACATATATAAAACTATATCTATAATAACCGTTAGTTTTTGGAATTTGAATTTTACCGATGCGATGGAGTCAGCTGATAATAATAATTAATTTATTATTAAAAAAAAAAGAATTATTTCAAAAGTTATCTATTAATTTACTATTTATTGTGTTCGATTTTAAATTAAACATGATCTCAGATTACTTATTCTCTATTTATAAAATAAACAATGATATTATACTATGAAAGTACCGAAGTTTGAACTTACGTTATTTATCGCTCGTCATTTCGGGAAGACAGCCATTGATATCAAGTATCGATAAGTCCGCTCATTAACGATTCGAACCGTAGTCTCCCCGAAACATCCTCAATTCGAGTCGAATATTCCTCGATAGATAACATAAGTCAAACCGGAACGTTTCATTTATAAATATAAAACTTGTAGCATAATAAAAATTTTGTTTATCAGATTGAATGGACGATTAAAATTTTGAAAACTTAAACAAACTTGAAGTATGTCAAGTATAAGTGAACGGTGTTGCAGTGCAGTGATATTTTTGAGTACAGTGTAATAGAAACACGATGTGATAGAACGTTCACAATGTGGGCGGCGGAGCTGAGCTGTTTTTTTATTTTATTCGGTGAGTACATTTATAATATTTAAAAAGTATATAAATCGGTCACGAACAATATTTCATCCGTCTAAGTCCGTAACAAGAACCGAGATGATGGTGTGGCTAGAACACATGAATCTTAAAAGATTAAATACCAAATTTAGGCAAACGCCACTGAATTTGCAAGTGCCTAATTTGTGTTTATAAATCATCTCGTGTGGTAGTGAAGGAAACCATCGTGAGGGAAACCTGCATGTGTCGGATGAAAATTTTCCACCAACAAACTAATGCACCATGATGGAGTAAGCTCCATTCCTTCTACTCAAAAGAGAAGAGGAGGCCTCAGTCCAGCAGTGGGACATTTAAAGGCGGTTATGTCACTATATTTGCATGTTATGATTTAATATGTGTGGGTCAAAACTTGCAACTGATTTGAGCCAGTTCCTTCTCAATAAATTGAGCTTATTTTTTCACACCCTCTTAGTTTTGAATACAATCTGACAGATATAAAGTAATATTGGAATATAGTATTAAAAAAAATACTCTTAAGAGCGTAATAAGGGTGAATTGTTAATGGTGAGAAAACTTACTACTACGTACATATACTTTTACGTATACTTTTCAAGATATACACGACACAAGCTTGCTTAGTGTGGATGTCACCGGAAATACAATTAAGATATCGTTTCAGCAAACAACCCAGCTATTGTATTAAGTGTGTCATATTTTTGCTTATATTTTGCTGTAAAATAAACTATTTTGTTCTTTTTTCGATAACTATTTTATTTGTCAGTTGTTTTGAGTGCATAACTTTATATCGCGTATAATTGTGAAGCGAGTTGATATATTATTTTTATTTAATACAAAAAGCAAATTAAAAAATCGACAAACAAAATCATAAATTGTTTCTCTAAACGGCATTGTCTTATTTTAAGAAGAGCGTTAATTGAGGCACACCTATGTATATTTAAAATATAAATTATAACACCATTTCAATAATATACATTATAAATATATATAATACTTAAATACTTACAATGATTACTTATTTTTAAAGTAACTAATTAAGCTACGAAGCTATTTAAAGTCAATATTAAAACATGTATTGTTATCTGAGCAACGTATAACTTACAATTATAGATCCCTAGAATACAAATAAGCTTTTACTATTACACGATAAAGGCTTTTGTAAACGTTCTTGCGAAGGGGATAATAACGATTCTACCCTTAAAAGCCGGTCTTCAATGTAACCTAATAGTTGTTTAGAGAGCCATGTCCTTTCTGTTCCGCTGTCCGGTGTATTCGACTGAAACAGATAAAAATAATAAATAGGTTTTACAGAGAAATAAAACTTGATTATAGGTTTATATTGTTTGTTTTGTTTTGTTTATCCTTATTATTTTTAATACATTTTATTATTTATTTAGAAAAAAAAACAGCACAGATAAAAAACATTTCCGTTGTGTTGTCAAAATTATTCGAATTAACCATTAAAGTGTTGAGTATAAATATTCAATCGATATTTAAATATTACATTTTATAAGAATACGCTTCCTGAATAATTTTGAAAACCGACTTTCAACTATACATTACTAACTTTCATGCGCTTATTATTTAATTGTTATAATTATAATATATATATAGTCAATACAACATATCCCTTTCGGAAACTTCACGATCCTTTTTCGTGTTAAGATTCGAATTTGTTGTAAATGGAAATCTATTTCAGATACCATAATGAAATATTTTAAAAACAACACAGCAGTTAACGTTCTATGAGTAGAGTATAAAAAACAACGGGACGTGACGGGAAACAAAGTACATTTTTATCGTCGCTAGGGATCGACGTAATGGTCGGCGCTTCGGACGAGCTCGGTCGAAATCAGCCCGGTTAAAAAATCAACGTTATTCTGGAAAAATGCTTATAATACATACGCATAACGACTTGTTTATTAAATGTTTCGCCTCATTTCCCTCTTTTCATTGCTACGGATTAATAACGATAGAAATGGATACAAAATGAACTCGTTTGTTATTCATAAAAATCATGTGAGCAAGGAGCAAATTATTATGTTTTATAATAAAGAAAACATTTTTTATAAAAAAAGATATAGAATTTGCATTGGTAAAAATGTGTAATACTAGTTTTTTTCAACATATAATTCGATTATCGATGATGATGTCCTCCTGACCGATTTCGGTCACGGTGGCCAAATACAGTGGAGAATAGTCAACTGCGCAGGCCATATTATAGTGCACAAGTGTGTACGCAAAACAGGTGCACTCTCCCTTTCCTCACTCTCATAATCCGATGGGAAGGCAAATCCGACACAACCGGAAAGAGTTCAGGTGCAGGACCAACGGCTTTACGTGCCTTCCGTAGCACAAGAATGTACACACTTCCTATTTCCAGCCCGACCTTTGGATTGAATCCAGGACCTCGGCAGCAATATTTAGTATTGTTGTGTTGCGGTTTGATTTTTGATTTAAAATATTTAGTAAATATTGACAAATTGAGTTGCTATAGCTTAGTGGTAAGGCTTTGTGCAGGTCCGTCTGGATACGTACACGATAAACCACGATATACCACGCATAAGATATTCTACTGCCAAACAGCAATAGCTATTGTTGTTGTTTTTGTATTATAATAGTAGTTTTCCCATGTATCAGGAAAAAAATCACCCCATTATAATATTAATATGATTATTTAAAGAGGCTCTCACTATCTGCCTTGTTGGGTAAATTTATCATACAATAAAATTTATCATAGTTATACATTAAATAGCTTTGCCATTAATATGACCTAGCGTATGATATATTATGTAAATATATAATATTATTAACATGTTACCACGCCCAAATCGCTAAACATATTCAAAATGTCTTAAGTAATAATATACTATAAATATTTTAGATTTTCATTTATTAGGTTTACTAATATAATCCTAATACATAAATGACAAAACAAAAATTAATAATAAAATAGAACAATACAGAGAATTGTTATTATTAAAATAAAATTATGTTGATGACATAATATTTTATTTACACTCAGATTAGAAGTAGGACGCAAGAAATCCTCGATTTACATAGCTTTTTTAGAAACATATACATATAATGATTCAGAAAAAATATAAAAATAAATTTCGTTAATATAAAACATATTATTTATTTATTTATTTATAGAATAGGAAGACAGACGAGCATATGGGCCACCTGATGGTAGTTGGTACTAACGCCAAAATGAAATAAAATGTTAACCATCGCTTACATCGCCAATTACACTGTAATTACACTTGCTCACTCACTATTCAAACCGGAACACAACAATATCAAGTACTGCTGTTTTGCGATGGAATATCTGATGAGTGGGTGGTACCCAGAGGAGCTTGCACACAGCTCAGATATAAATTTGATTCAAACTGTTGTAGTTATATGTAGTGTTACTTACCTGTTGTATGTTACTTACTTAAGCTACCATCTCCATAAATAGCGAGAAATATGCTCGAAAACGCTATGTGGCTTATTCGTATTATATTACAAATTATATAAACATTTTTAGTTGATAATCATAATCCATACATATTATAAAAATTCAACTGATCACTGTCTGTACATGGAAGATATTTTAGTAAAACCTATATCGGGTTTAATATCTTGAGTGAATTATATTAATTGATAAAGGCCATCAACGCAATAGAACCCAACACAATGATTGTTAGAATTTTTGTCTGTTTAATTGTTTGTCTGTGCATTTGTGTACGCTAATCTTAGAAACGGTTTAACTGATTTTGGTGCGGATTTCACTAATCTATTGTGGCAAATTTCACTTAAAATTTAGTGTTTGTTTTATTTCAAACGATTTATGAATAAAACAGGTTATGTCAATTTAAGGAATCACGTCGAACATTTATTCAAAAAAATGCTATAAAATAACTATTCAGTTGAATTGGCTGAATGCTGTTTTTCTCATGGCTAATTGTATGCCTATCTAGATAGGTGCGGCAGAAACCGATTAAAAATTATATTTCCAACAAAATAAAACAAAAAATGTTTTATATACTGAAATACTATAATTCTGCTCTTAGTGATTTCTTTAAGTTATACGCGGGTGAAACTGCGGGCACAGCTAGTTTGTAATAAAATTTGAGTTTTGTACCTTGGAGCAATAGCGCAAAAGTTATCCCGTTTTATGACCTTCAATGCTAATTTAAGAGCTCGTTTATTTTCTTCATCTTGAAGAAAATAAACGAGCTCTCGATATCGAAACAACAATAAAATACCGCTAACATTCCATACGGTCATGTACACGAGTTATTTTGTCATCTATCTTACAAATGTTATATGTAAACAAATGCGAGATTGCCCAGTAGAAGAACGCGTGAATCTTAACCGATGATCGTGGGTTCAAATCCGGGCAAGCACTACTGAATTTTCATGTGCTTAATTTGTGATTATAATTCATCTTGTGATTTACGGTGAAGGAAAACATCGTGAGGAAACCTGAATGTGTATAATTTGACTGAAATTCTGCCACATGTGTATTCTACCAACCCACACTAGAGGAGCGTGGTGGAATAAGCTCCAAACCTTCTCCTCAAAAAGGGAAAGGAGGCCTTTAGCCCAGCAGTTGGACATTCACAAGGCGTTACTCTACTGTAAACAAATCTAGGATGTCGATATTCGTCTAATTGTTGTTCAACTTTAAAAATTTGCGTTATTATGAGCTGGTTATACAATAATGTGCTATCAATTTTACCTGGTGAAACTATAAATTTTCATTTTAGTACTAATTTGATTATGATTGGATTCTATATTTGACACTTTCTGGGTCAGTATACGTCTATAGACGTTATAACAAATGCTTAGCACTTATTGTGTCTAATGTAGGTATAGTATTTTAAATTAAGACAAATTTACATTTTATATACAACATTCCCTAACATTATTTTAAAAATTTTAAAGTACAATTTGTTATTATTTAATTATTACATGTTATAAGATTTCAAATTTTAATCATTTTTACTTAAACTAATTTGTTTTAATTATCTCATGTGAAATGTTTGCTAACATTTGTTAATATTTTTGTTTATATTTAAATGACCTCAACATGCAACAACAATAATTACAGCATGTCGTGTTTGCTTTAATATGGTTGTGCATTAAACAACTAATTATGTAACATTAAAATTAAATTTATTATGTAATGTACTAGCAAACCCATATAAATAAACATATTTAATTACAAAGCCCACTTCTTGATTTTATTCAGAATCAATTTTAAGAAGCTCATATTATTCTAAAAGTTTATTTATATCATTACCAAGTAAAATCAAAACTAGCCGAGATGGTCTAGTGGTAAGAATGAGTGAATCTTAACCGATGATCGTGGGTTCAAGCCCGGGCAAGCATCACTGAATTTTTATGTGCTTAATTTGTGATTATAATTCAACTCGTGTTTGACGGTGAAGGAAAACATCGTGAGGAAACCTGCATGTGTATAATTTAACTGAAATTCTGCCACATGTGTATTCCACCAACCCGCATGGGAACAGTGTAGTGGAATAAGCTCCAAACCTTCTCCTCAAAAAGGGAGACAAGGCTTTAGCCCAGCAGTGGGACATTCACAGGCTGTTACACAGTTCACATGCTGCTTAAAATCAAAACCAATATACGGACATGTTTAAGTAACGTTAACTGTTAATTAAAATCATGTACATACTCGTAACGAGGTAA
The DNA here is from genome assembly GCF_905147045.1 of Nymphalis io. Lineage (NCBI taxonomy): Eukaryota > Metazoa > Arthropoda > Insecta > Lepidoptera > Nymphalidae > Nymphalis > Nymphalis io. Next base: position 438,120 of record NC_065901.1, on the reverse strand, counting down.
TTATAATTAATATTTTGATCATACTGTAACATATATAGTTATCGTGATCATTATTGGGCTTACAATAGCTATGAAAAGGATGATTGAATTAATATTATTAACTAATTATTTTGATATTGTAGTTAAGTACATTAATGAGATTAAGCTGAGCATTGTTTTAGGATGTAGAATTATTTATATCATACATTCCTAAATAGTTATTTCAAACTGAGTGCTTTGTACTATTTATCTACGTTAATATTAGATAAGGGACTGCCTTGTTGGCTTAGTGGGTCGTTCGTAAGGCTGTAGACTTCGAGGTTCAACTTTCGGGTCGGGCTAATAAAAACTCATTAGGTTTTTCTGTAAAAAAAATTTCAATGGCAGTGAAGTGTTAAAGCTGGCTGTGTTATGCTTCGGAAAGCACGTAAGTCCGTTGGTCCTCCATCGTTTCTCTGGTCGTGTTAGATTGCAATCCCATCGGATTATGAGGGTGAGGGAAACGAGAATGCTCTTAGGTTTGCGCACACGCTAAAGCACAATAATAGCGACTGCACCGTTAGTTCACTGTTCTCCATTGAGTACAGCCGCTGTGGCCGAAATATGGAGGACATAATCACCATCATCACAAATACGAAAAATAACAAAAAATGTTGTAACATATTCCAAATTATGATCGAAAATAAATGATATATTCATGATTTTAGCTTTTTATAAATAAGACTCAAATATTTCTAAGAGAATACAAGTATCGTACCCTAAACAAGCAATACAAATTTGTTATAACAGCCACATTCACGGTTCAAGAAGTATTTATACGGAGTGTTAGCTCAAGAGCAAAGTTTATTTTAGTAAAACTCAGATAAAACTTTGATAGGGAAAATTTTCGTAGCAGCTGAATTGTGAATGAAAAGTTACATAGAACAATGGGAGAAGTTTAAATAATTACATCTGTGCATTATTGTTTGTAAACGTAAGAAATACGCGCATGGTGGCTTTACTATATAACGATATTGTCGACGCTTGAGCAATTTTATTGTGAAAACCAGTTTTCGAGCGCGTTTTAGGGGGAGGGGGCTAGTGTTAGATATACAAAATGCCTTCTTTGCTTTACAAAATGCTTTCTTTTATATGTAAATAAATGCCTTTGATTTCTTTTTTAATAACAAGGTAATGAGCAATTTGCCTCTTTGATGGTAATGTATGTAATATTATACGACCGTTACAGGTTGTTCTGGCTCGACTGATTAAATACATGTTTTATAATTAAAGATTGCCGATACAATCCTGACTTCACTGAAATTATACATTATGAAAAAGGAGTAGATGTGTATCTATTGGATGAATCAAGCTTGCTTCGTACGAAATTTCATCAAATTCAGTTCAGTGGTTTAGCCGTGAAAGCGTTACAGACAAAGATACGTTCGCATTTAAAATATATTCCGAAATACCTAATCCGTAACCATATTGTCATCTTAACAATGTATCATATTATTGAATCTCTTACAAATAAATACATTATCTGTAAGATATTTTTCATCGTTCAGTCCCATGCGGGACATATCCCTAGCAAGTAATGGGTGGTATCCCTGTCCGCGCCATAGTGATCCATAGATCTTATACTAGAATAGTGGTCATCATCAATTACCTTTTTTTAACGCTGGAAAAACGCGTTACGCGTTTCGCCCACGAGAACAGTGGGGGGATGTGGGGCTCGCCAGTGTCCAAGGTGACGCCACGCCACTAAAAAACCAGCGGTACCCTTTCCGTCTTAACGAGGAACGCAACGGGATCGCTTTCGCATGCTACCGTGACGCTCTGAAAATCATCCATTACCTGCGTAAGTCGGAAGATGGATCATCAATCTAGGTTTGACCGACTACGCACTGGTAAAAAAAGGGTATCACCTCCGTGCTATTATTATAAAGCAATCAATATTCGTCTTATTTGTTATTTTTTTATATAAAATAAGAAGGTGGATTGGCAAATGCGTCATCTGATGGTAAGTGGTCACCACCATCCATAGACATTGGCGCTGTAAAAAATATTAATCATTCCATAAATCGCCAATGTGCCACTAACCTTGGGAACTAAGTTATTATGTCCCTTGAGATTGTTACACTGGCTCACTCAACTTTCAAACCGGAACATCATAATATTACATATTACTGTTTGGCGATAGAATATGTGATGAGCGGGTGGTACCTACCTGAACGGCCTTGCATAAAGACCCCATCAATTGTTAAATTGTCTTAAACATGTAGCAACGAAATATCTAGATTTTTTTAAGTATAAAGCTTTTAGGGCTTTTTTACAAAAAAAAAAACCTCTCCGTAAAATAAAATGATATCGTAATACATGCCAAAGATACAAACAGAAATCAACAATATTATGATCATATTAAAATTATCGTTTCATCGGAAATCGTTGCAATTTTCGTTTCAAAACCGAATAACGTTTCGAACAACATTAATTTGTTAGCGAGGTTTCATTTCGATCAAATCAATGGTTTTAAATGATTTTATTTCACGCAAAACGTTTTGTTTTAACACTGACAATGTTGTTAACAATTCTATTTAAATTAACTTTTATACGTAAATAAATGCTTTTGATTTCTATTTTAATAACAACTTAATGAGCAATTTGCCTCTTTGATGGTAATGTATGTAATATTATACGACAATTACAGGTTATTACGGCTCGGCTGATTGAATATATGTTTTTTAATTAAAGATCGCCAATACAATTCTGACTTCACTGAAATTATACATTATGAAAAAACGAGTAGATGTGTATCTATCGGATGAATTTCAACATTGATATTCACTGACTTGCCGTAGATGAGCGAATGGGCTTCGTGCCTTCATTTAAACTGAAGAGGAGTACTTTGCCCTTTGTGACAGCCATTGACTTAAAAAACATCTGTTACTTTGAATTTATGCTACAAATCTTATAGTCTGAATAATTATTTAAGTTTTAACTGCCTATTAAACACTTTTATATAATTGCCATATTTATGGATGATAAGATTTCATTATGTATACTAAATGAAATAAATTTGTTCATATATTTATTTCAGTTAAACTGTCTTAATCCGTTCGGTGATTCCCCCTGAAATATTTTTCGATGTTACAAAGAGAAAGTAATATGGAGTTGTGTTTTTCTTATTTTTCTCTTTTTTTTTAGTTATAGCCTGATTTCAAACAATTTTTGCTCGCTTACTATATTGAAAGAACGATTAATTATATATTATAATTTTTGATTATACTTTCGAATATTGTAGAACTGTCTAGGAGACGTAATTTAGAAGCTAATGTTGACTGCTTTAATGTTAACTTGCGGATCAGAAGACTACGAATTATGTTTGAAAATGTTATGTTCGTTGAGACATTAAGACAACACATTCAGATTTTTCTAGAAATTGTGACGTACATACTTTTAGGGCAGAGAAATAAGCTAAAGCTGGATACGAATGTCATTCGTCTTCAAAGAGTTGTTAATCCTTTTCTGGGGTTTTACAACGGCATCCCAATAGGTAAAATTTTTTTAATTAAAATAATATTAATGTAATTTTTTAAACAATCTTGGGTGAAATTTCTGCGTTGGAAATTAAACGATCGCCTTCAGGCCGATTCAAAAACAATTATAAATATATACAATTTAAAAAAAACTCGTTTAGGTACTATCCAGTACTTCTCAGTCTGATATGTTTCTTTCCGAACCGAATGAGTCAATCTGAATAAAGATCTTCATTTTTCTCTTCTCTCATTATATTTTCAGGAAAAATATGTATAATACGCTTACACTTAATATAATATTAGTCGAGAAATTGTTAATGTTGTTTGATCGTATCGTTAACGATGCTTTTTAGGGCGTTAAAAAGGCTTACGCTGATTTGATTACAAGATATACAAGAAATTGATGTATAAATAAGCCTTGGGTATTAGAAAAGCTCGTAGAAAAGCCTTGTACATCTATTTATATTTTATATAAGGCATTAATTTGCTGTCTTTATATGAATTTTAATAATACAATATTATTTATATATTTATTTTGCCTGTGACAAATTTATTTCAATAAGTGTGTAATAGTATTTTTGTAACAACGTGAAGACATCTAGCATATTGAGATATCGAAATTGATTGATATTGAACGAATCCATATTTAAAGAAAACCAATAGGTATATATCAAATATATGGTGTGGTGACATAGTTTCGTTTATATAGTAAATATATGTATCTTATCATTATAATAATACATAGCAACGAAGTATATAGTATACGCGCCACAAATACACAAGGGAGTGGCAGCGGACAGGGGCTAAGACAGCGCCATGTTCTTTACATTCACGGTAAACAAGATGGTCGTTCGTTGAGTTAGTTTCACTCCCAACCGCCAATGTGTTATCCATTACATAAATATTATAAAAAGTAGCCCTGACTCCTGAACTGGCGTTACCCGTGCGTCAGAAGTTAGTTCCTTTCCATTAAATTATTACAAACATTTACAAAGGGTCTTATTACTAATTATTGTAAGTTAATCCAAACCGTACGTGCGTAGGTGTGTAAATGTGTGTGTGTATGTATGTGTGTGTTATATTTGAGAGTGTCATGTGGATGTTCATTTATCAGGTAGTTAATAGTTTCTCAACGTCTTGATAATTATGTTGTTTTAAACATATTTTAGTTTTGTCTTTGAATTGGTAGTTATTTAGTTAGCCAAAAGATGCTTTACTACATAACATATTTATTTAATTACTAGTTTGCGCCCGCGGTACCGCTTTCTGTAATGACACGTGAAAACGTAATAATCAAACAAAAAATAAACTAACTTTCGCATTGATAGTTGTGATTATATAATGACTTTATGATTTATATATATATATATATATATAGAATAGGAAGGCGGACGAGCATATGGGCCACCTGATGGTAAGTGGTCACCAAATGCCCTTAGGCATTGGCATTGTAAGAAATGTCAACCATCGCTTACATAGCTAATAGCCAACCTTGGGAACTAAGATTTTATGTCCCTTGTAATAACATATAATAAATATAAAAAATAAACTAAAAATAATGACAATAAAAAACATGACCGCGTGGAATGATGGAAAAGATGCTAACAGCATGCTAGCAGTATTTTACTGGTGATAGGGCTTTATGCAAGCTTGTCTGGGTAGGTACCACCACCACTACTCAGATATTCTATTGCAAAACAGCAGTAGTTTCGTTTAGTGTGTTCCGGTTTGAAGGGTGAGTGAGCCAGTGTAATCACAGACACAAGGGATATAATATCTTAGTTCCCAAGGTTGGTTATATATTGGTGATGTAAGCGATGGTTAACATTTCTTACAATGCCAATGTATATGGGCGTTGGTGAATCCTTACCATCATGAGAGCCATCTGCTCGTCCGCCTACCTATACAATAAAAAAAAACATTCCACCATTGAATCGAAATACCGTTTATCTGAGCGAATACTGTTATATAGTAATAAATGATTGTAATCGAAGTAATTTTGTAATAAGTGACTTCCATACCTAAAAGCCGATCGAATCACACGCGTGATCTGTTTTATATGCATATATTATTATAAGACCGCTATTATCTATGATATTATAGTTTTCTGTTGAAAAATAATATGATCATTGTTTCTTACTGTATTCGAAACCTTTCGAATTTGCAAGAAGGTCATCTGATGGTAAGTTGTCACCACAGTCCATAGCATTTGGCGTTGTAAGTAATGTTAACTGTTCCTTACATGCAATGCTCCATCAGCATTGGGACATAGGAGGTTTTGTTCCTCGTGCCTGTAGTTACTCGGGAAACAACAATACAGAGTATTGCCTCTGAGTGGGTGGTACCTACCCTACCATGAAAAATAATAAGCATGTTAAATTATGTTCAAATATTAATATTATATTTTTCGAACCTATTATATATTGAGAACAGGAATCCTTCTTTCCGGGAAATGATTGTAATGAAATAGGAAGTTGGCTTCATTATCATTAACATAGACTAATCAAAGACTAATTACATTGGGCAATGGAAACAGTATGATGATATGATGGCTATTACATTATAATTATAAGGCTATTTCTATTAAGTTATAAAATAACAAAAATATTAGATAAAGCTTTATAGAGTGAAAAATAAACCAATTGTGTCTTTTATCAAAAGCTTTTGTTTGTATTACAAGATTGTATTTGCAAAATTTTAATCATATTTTGTATAGATGCCAGGCCAGGTCGTCGCTTTTTCAGAAAAAGAAAGAAATGAAGGAGACGATCATTTCGTTAATAAAGTCCATGCTTGAAGCACCTTTCTTTGTTTTATTTATAAAAATAAATGCTTGTTTTGTACGCATTTTATGCTTTTAACCGAGTTGAAACTTTTTACATTTGTTGTTGGCGATAACGTTAAGGTTATCTACGTAGTACCGTCAACAAAAAAATGGCGCGTTAGTCGTATCGGGTAATTGTCAGAATAAAAATTATACATTGATGAATGCCAGGTATAAGTTAGTTATAAATATAGTTTTAATGTTTAAAATTTGTTCGCAGGTGTAACAGCCGGCGGCGGAGGGTGGGAACCTCTGGGACAGCCTTACTTCGACAACAGCACGAAGCGAGAGGCTACCGCCGCCGTGGGACAACCCGCGTATCTACACTGCAGGGTCAGAAACCTCGCAGACAGGGCGGTAAGTATTTATTTATTTAACACACACTGACTTGACTTGAGTCGATCGTTGGCTATTTTATAAGGCTACAGATCTCGAGGTTTTGAGTTCGAGTGCTTTAACTCCACTGCCGTGACAAGCATCTAAGACTGTTGGTCCTGCGCTCGAAATATATCCATTCGGAATGGCGTCTCATTTCATTATACTAGTAAATTAGAGCACCTGTTTGCGTACATACTTCTGCACTATACTGAGAATTTTCAATGGGAGTTAACTCCCAAAATACGTAACCGAATTCGGTCAGGAGTTCATCATCATGATAATACGCGGTAAAAACATATATACAGATACTATTTGGATTATCAAATGATAAATAAATATTTTTTGTATACATACTTAAACGTGTTAAAAACACGTTAAAAATAACCTTAAAGTTTTTTAATAATCTCATTCATGTGTATTATTTGATATTTTATTTCTGTTCCTCTAATAAACTAAAGTTTGTATTTGAATAAAAAGTTACAACACACGTATAAATAAAACTGTTTTCATTAGTTCGTGTAATTATTTATGTTTTTTCTTGCTATTAAACTGAATCGTTTTACGTTTGTATGTGACGGACGACGCGAAGGCTTTTATTTGTATTAAAACTCATTAAAACGTTTTATTTTATCTATGTATAAGTTTACGAGCAATATTTAAGTAAATAAATACATCCTTAATTGCCGATGAACATTAACTCTATACATTACGGAGCTTTCTATTGTATTATAGTATTGTTTTATTTTGTATTATTTCTACTTACTGTATTGTAAGTATTCCGTATTGTATACATCTAAGGAAGGCGCTTTTGTTACCTCAGCTACTTATTATTGTTTTCTTCATATTAATATTTGAAATAATCCTAAGCGACTTCTTTACGATGTTAATGATGATAAACGCTCTATAAGAATTTATTTAATGTTTTTCATCGTCTATTATTTTATATTGAATTTTAATATACATACATTTACCCGATATAACTTGCGATCCATATTCTAGATTGTAGAGAGAAACTTGCGAGTTGTTTCAAGCGAGTGCACCATCTCAAGACCTATCGGATATGTACCGTACTGCATGCGGGCGGTGACGAATATTAACAAGAGAACAAATCAATAGATTAACCGCTTGGACTGAAACACCACCAAAATTGACTCACAACTCATAAGGTATTTACGCCTTTACGAAATTGGAATGGCCCGGCAATTGAAATAATCAATTAGTGACGTAAATTTCAAAGCCTGTATCTAGTTTAACTTTAGTCAATTAGGAGAAGGCCATACTAGCATATTCCAATGAAAAATGTTCGAATTTCAACTCAATCAGATGAATCATATTGAAATAGTTACGATATTAACAAACAATTATTTATATTTATTAATTACTATCTACGCGTCTCGTCTTACTTAATCACTGGTTCGAATTGCTAATTGTTATATCAACATGAAGCGCTTGAAAATTATTATGTTAAATGTTTAGCTCGGGATTTATGCTTTGTGTCAATTAAACTAAACTAAAGCTCTAATTTTTACTTTTTCTTTCTTTTAACAAAAAAAAATTACTGTGGTTATAGCGAGTTGTCTGTAAAAAGATAGATATATCGTTGACTTTTTATAGACATCATAAAGACTTACAAATATCTTATACAAAGCTTTTGTGTATTTGTTATTCGTATGTGTACTTATTATTGTTCGTTTTCTTTTGTTAACTTGCAAATAACTACATTAACTTACAAAGAGTTTTACTTAGGAATCACAGACAGACACTTCAATTTTTTTTGTTTGTCATCATTCATCATTTCAACTTTAAATATTTTATTACATTATATAAATTTAGCCAACTACATCCACATATTAGTAACGCAACCCAACCATTAATATCGTGGTGAACGTTGGTATTAGACAGGCGGCGGGCCGGCAACGCCAAATCCTATTAAAAGCTGTACCGACCCCAAATAAGGGTAATGATGATGATGAATTTGAAAGGATAGTAGATTCTAGCATGTAATCATTGTAGTTTGTTATTGTTATTTACAGATATTGCAAAATTATTAATATAATTATAAAATTTACATATTTAATGGTGTAGCGTTTTTGCATATTTGCATTAAATTGTCCGACGCAGCAATGTTTAGAGGACCGTTTAGATTATATATTTACTTAATTCGTTCAAATGTCGCACCTAACGTAAATAGCAAACACATGTTTTAATGCAGTTGTTGGTTTTATTTACACATAGCAGGAGTCAAAAAAAGGTATATATTAGCTCGGTTTTGCTTGAAAATGTGGTTTATTTAACAACATTGCTCCGTTCTTGTACTTAAGCGAATGTTTTAACATATTGGAGTTTCTTTTCAGTTCATGTATCAATTACGTGTTCGTAGTATTTGCGAAAACACTGTATATGGTGAATTATAAGGCGATAGCCCGAACACGTTGACCCAAGTCATGAACACCTTTAACAAATTACACAAATCGTACTTGATAACCAATCAATCAATTATCTATGGATGCATATTAGCAACGTAGATTACGTATATATTATCCTTATGTAGTATTAGCAAAAACTTAACATTCAAAGTTCTGAAGATCAAAAAAACATTTTCTTCGGCTTTTCAATCAAGAATATCAAAGTTTTTCGGCCACATCTCTTGGACTCGGTCGAGTGTTTGGTAATACAAGGTCATGTGGAAGGAATCTAACAAAGGGCTTATTCAATGGACATATACGTTAAACAGTGACAGAAAACAACTATGATGAAGTGCTTCCGCAATGAAAATCACATAAATGAGAAGCATCGCATGACAGGCGATGTGACTCCGAACCGGCAGTAACTACTTTGTATATAATCCTAGAAGTCACAACCATTCTGTTACGAGTGCACGACTGCGGAGAAATAAGAAGTATATTTCTCCAAAAATAATATCCAAAATAAAATAAAAATAAAGTTAAATAAGCCATTTTTGTATATATATATATTTCAAAAATGGTTCAATTTATTATTTTGACAAGGTCTTGCTTTTTAAGATTATTTATACGGGTCCTTTTGCTCAGTTTCACAAAAAATAAAATTATAATGAATTACTTAGTAGAGCCAAAGCCGAAGCACAGTCGCCCTAATACTACTATGATATAATATATGTGATATTTATAAATTTTGCGAAAAATCTACAGTGTCTCCCAAATAACTTCACAAAAAAAAAATTTTTTTTCCTCTTCTCAGCTGTTTACAGTTTTATTCAAATACTCCTGACAATTATAAACAGCGGCTTGAATGCTTAAGATGTGCTCAATATAATAATACTTTCAAATGCAAGTTCGTTCGTTATTATTTTAATGATACTTATGTTATATATATATATAATTATAATTATATTTAATAATATATTTTTATGTATGTTAATACATTTTTATTTTGTACAGTAAAAATATATCTGTGAAATAGAAATAGATTCTAATATTTGGTCTGATATTTGCGCTCATCAACTAATTCCTCGCTTGTGTGACCAGATTTTAACGTTACTAAGCCTATAAATCATTATAAAAATTAATATTAAGATGCTATTAGATTCAAAACAAAAGTCAAAATATCGATAATATATAATTAATTAAAATAATATATAAAAATAATATATTAAAGTGTACTTCCGAGATGCGCATACCGCCGATCTATCTGAATTTTGGTATAATAACCTATTTTGACCTCCTTATCACGAATATTAACGCCATTTTGAAAATGAACAACGAAGGCGAACATCTTTTCGTTTGGTGTGCATAATCGCATATTCCTAACCGATTTAGACCGATTTATTTTACCTTTCCCCTAGTTGACAGTTGACAGATGAAAGTTGACAGTTGACAGATTACAGTTGACTACGCTCACACTCACTCTAACACACGCACTTGCACACACACACACAGTGGAGAGGGTTTTATGTTGTTAAAAATATATGATTGACAAACACTTTCTGGGGAAAGCTAAAATAGTCTAAATCGTTTAGCAAGGATCGGTTCGAATCGGAGACGTCCTCTAAATTTCAGTTCGGTTCTTGTCAGCAGACTTACATTTAAGGTTTAAAATTTGTATCTTGTTAGGCACGTTTTTGGTACTTGTGTCCTTTTCCGTATCACTAACAACAAAACAGTAAAACACGAAAGTAACAAACTAATATATAAACAAACTTATCGTTTTAATATATATACATAATATTAGTTACCATTAGAATAGTAAAATAGAAATTCAAGTGCTATTACGAAAAAAAATTAAAGAATCGTTATTATTTTGTTATCGTTTACGAAAAACTATAATCTAATTAATTACTTTACTTAGTAATCAATTACATTATATATTTACACGTACATTGTAACGACCTGAATTAAGGCTTCGACCACCAAAAATAAACTCGTGTGGATTATATGGATATCGATCAAGAAGCCATTGGTAATAAATTAATAATCTTTATTTAACACTATTGTTCCGTATTTCATTTTGTATTAATACAAAAATTTACATAATTTCATTACTCTTCATAAAAGGGCACTGCTATTTTTTACTTATATATTATGCAGTTAAAAGCCGAAATGGCCCAGTGATAAGAACGCTTGATCCTTAACCGATGATCGTGGGTTCAAGCCCGGGCAAGCACCACTGAATTTTCATGTGCTTAATTGTTTGTGATTATAATTGATCTCGTGCTTGATGGTGAAAGAAAACATCGTGAAGAAACCTACATATGTCTAATTTCACTGAAATTCTGCCACCAACCCGTATTGGAGCAGCGTGGTGGAATAAGCTCCAAACCTTCTCCTCAAAAGGGGAGATGAGGCCTTAGCCCAGCAGTGGGGCATTCACAGGCTGTTACCTTACTTATATGTACTTATTTAAATATTTTTAGTTTTTCAACGACGTCACAGGATACTAAATTTCGAACAAGAACATTAGAAGTTGCTCAAATCCCATCAACAACAAAAAATATCTGATTATCTTTAAACAGCCGAATAGATTTTCAAACAAAATAACTAAATCAAAATCGGTTCCGTTCAGGCGCAATTAGCCACATAAATACACTTATAATAAATAAAAGAGGATTTTTTGCATCAGGTATTAAAATAGTTCAGTTTGAATCACTTAATATTATAAAAAGCAGCGTCACGTCAATCCCTGACTGTGTTAACGGCGACGGTTCGAATATTTCAAATAGAAATAACATTGGAGGTCTATCGCGAAATATTTCTTTCTGTATATACACAAAGCAATGCCCGTATTTTTATATATATAAACGGCTTTCTATACATATGTGGCAGGTTATACGGTTCTTTTCGGTAGAATCACGAGATTTTAAGCGCATTTTTTTTTGTTGCAACGAATTCTTAAAAAATATTAGATGTTATATACCCATGTTAGTAACCATGACTATATTCTTATTTTTTATCATATGTTTTATTAGTGTCTGTATTATTATTTTTATTGTAATATTTAGAAAGCAAAAGAGTGAATTGGTTATCTAATGACAAGTGGTCTTCAGCAGATATTAGCATAACAGGAAATGAAAACTGCAGCAACTGCCTGTCAACATGATCATTTGCAGTTGAAACATTTGGACGTTGGAGTAAACTTGTAAAAACATAACATCCCATCTTATTGGCTCCACTGGTGACGTGTGGTCTGGTTACTTTGGCTGAGATAATCGGAACTACGATTCAACAGAGAAATGCTGCTAGCATCATTGCCAGTATTCACAGTCATGATTGATGCAGAAACTATTTTAGAATTTGATTTATGAATTTATATAGGTCCTAAATGTAAATATTTCTTATGCAAATAGCGGAATAAAATATTCTACTGCCATATAGAACAATATTTGAGGTGGTTGGATACCACCAAGTAAGATGGAGATTATCTAGGATGGTATATCCTGGATAAATACTTGACCACAGTCATATCTGACAGTAAGTAATGATGTTTCTGAGATGAATCGCGCTTGTCTAAAATGTTTTTTCTTTTTATCAACATTACGAAAATATCAGAAACCGGATGGACTGCAGCTATCCGTTAGTTATTTGCTTGGATACAAAATTTATAAACTTAACATCTGGTGCGCTACTATGAAACTGTAATATTTATATGTATATATATAGTAGTTGGTACGTATGATAGTGATAATAAATGAGGTCATATTAACAAATATGTTTTGTTACGACGATGGCGGATATTTAGTTTAGGATCTGATACACGGCGCTTTTGTCAATAGCATATTCTATATATTTTATGGAAGAAATAAATATATATTCCACATTTACGTTGGCTCATTGGCATTAGAAATTATCAAATCGGATCAAGTTTTTTATTATTTTTATTATACTCATAATTCTGCGGACAAGACTGCGTCGCTTTATACCATCAGGTTATACTACAATAATATCTTTAAAGCTGTTATGAAAAAGTCTTATTTATAATATTATGTATAGTCTAAGTTTCTCGCTTCATAAATCCTCAGTGCAGTGATATATATTAAGAAGCTCTTTTATGTAAACATAAAAACAAAGTTGATGATGATATAAAATCCCTGCCTTAATTTATGCTCATACTTATGCCTCGCTCGATCGCAAAGTTCTGTATTTAGCATAAGATAATACTCAGTTGGCTATGAATTTAGGTCACGATGAACTCCTTGGAGCACAGCAAAATGAGCTTGGTGAAATATTGTGAGAATTGTATAATAAATAAAATTCAAGCGACATAATTCTTTCTTTAGTAATATATTCATGTTTTGAAATCACATGAAAACGCGATATGATTTTTGTCGAATGGCAAGCAACTTTTTCATTTTCTTTCATAATGGCACCACTTTGATTGGCTTCTAAATGGAATAGTTTTCCGCTCTATTCTTTAGGTCTTTCCTTAACTTACCTAGTTGTAGACACGGGCTGCTAACGGAATTTGGTGAAAATTTAGCACACAATGGATGTTTAATTCATAATTCTCAGTTTAACTACGTCTTTAGTCTTATTGTTTTATATTATATCTAGGTTGGAAGTTGGCAATGGTTACGGTCCTTCAGACACGAGCTTTTGTGTCCAATTACTATATCTTAATGTCACTTGTACAATTTACATGCACAGGTTTTAATCGCCATGGATGAAATCGAAAAAAAAAGTTATCTTCATCTCAATAATTATATTCCTTATGATATGTTTGATGGCTAAACAATGACATCTATAACTCATTCTTGAAATTTGATAACATTGTAACTTCATCAACATATATATAACTTTATCAGCTCTCAAATATATGGTTCTCACATCAATAAAGGTTATTTTTATAATAAAAGTATTTCTATGTATACAATATGTTGTATAAAGATGAGGATAAAACATTGTGTAAAAGTCTTTTCCATGAAAAAATACATATAATGCTAAAAAATATTTGGGGTTTATGTCACAACCTTGTTCCAGTGCGGGTTGGTGGATATACATGTGGCAGATTTTTATCCGAAACATCATGATTTCCTCACGATGTCTTTTTTTTATTCTTTTTTTTATTTTAAAGAGGGTTTTTTCTAACTACGATGTCTTCCTTCACTGTCAAGCACGAGATTAAATATAAACATAAACTATGCACATAAAAGTTCAGTGTTGCTTGCCTTGCAACCGCATTCTTCGGTTAATATTCAATCATAATCTAACCACTGTACAATCGTTCTTAGAATTAAAACGAACGAAAAATAATGATGATTAATTCAAATGAACAGCGAGCTACTAGAATTAATACGTATAATTACATTAAATTGTACAACGAAGTATTGGACTGTACAGTAGCAGTTTTTATCAGTCAAAAACATCAGACATTAAAAGCTTTAAGCGAACCACCAAAAGTCACGAATTCCAGCCATTCGTTTAAGTCCAAAATAGATTAAACACAAACATGAAATATAGCCTAATATAATTGTAAATACGCCTATTATTAGACTGGATAAAGAAACTAATTTAAAAAGTAATCTCTCATTTCAATTGCGACCTTACTATGTGGAGTTACGAAATAAGTTACTGTTTTCAATTAAATATTTACTCAAGCTTTATTGCACACAAACAAAACACATTATCATAGCGCCGGATACACAGCAGGTTGATATGGGGCGTGCAAAGGGAGCCTTATCGCCATAGCAATCTCTTCCCAGAAATAAATATTATAATTATTGGCCTCTTCCATTTAATTGGTGTAGTATAAATGCGCATATTTTAAACAAACGTATGCTATGCTATTTGGTATGCTTAATAAATATTTTTTTTTTATTACCAAACGTAAATGGTAAAACCCTAGATTACTGATGACGCCCTCCTGACTGATTTCAGCCACGGCGGCCAACGTCAAGATAGAGCCAACTGCCCATGAAGTGTTATAGTGCACAAGTGTTTACACAAACACAGGTGCACTCTCTATTCCAACATCTTATAATCTAATGGGATGAACAATCTGATACAACTGTATCGTGTTCAGATTCAGGACTAACTTCATCACATGCTTTCCGAGGCAGGATAGTGCACTCACTTCTAATTTCCTGACTCCGGGCTGCCACTAAGATTTTTTTGGCAGAAAATTCCATTATTAGCCTCATATCTCAGCTACTAGATCAACGAGGTAAATTACTGAGATGTATTAGACATTGCAACGTGATCGTATCATCAATCAATATAATCATTCTTATAGTGTCGCTGACGAAACCACAATCTGGTTTCTTATTTCTCATTTCAATTTATGAACAGACATTTATATCCACAGCCTTAAATTATATCCATAGTCTTAAAATTTATTTTTAATATAATGGTGTTAGTTTATATTCATTATATATAACTGAGATACCCAATGGTTATAAAATTAGAATCTTAACAAATTATCGCTGGTTTAAACCCAGGCAAACACCATTGAATTTTTATGTGCTTTATTAATGTTTATAATTCATCTCGTGCTCTGCAGTGAAAGAAGAAATCTTAAGGAAACCTGCATGTCTAATTTCACTGCACCAACTCGCATTGGAGCAGCGTGGAATAAACTCCAAACTTCCACAAAGGGAAGGAAAAATCTAAGCCCAGCATTGGGACATTAAAAGGCTCTTACTATACTAAAAATATTCAAAGGACTATATCCAGATCTGTTTGAAATAAATGTGATTAGTATAAAGGAATAATTTCTCAACCCACGAGCGAGGAAACACAAGGTTAAAGCAAAAAAACTTATCATTTTTGAAAAAGTCAAAAATGTATTATGTATTTAGTGCGCTTCTAACATAACGCGGAAAAAATTTCTTTCTTGAAGTAGGTTAATAATTAACATCGCATTTCTTAAAGCTACAATTACAATTATTATTCATTAAATAAATTGAATTGAAACTTACGATTGTACGACCTTTTGCTTGTTCATTTTAAAATACATCAATTTAAAACCTTTCTTTTATTATTTTATAATAGAAAAATTTACTTTATAAAAATACGATAAAATAAAGGTAACAAGAAAAATATATTATTGCTAGTGAACAAAATATATGATAGCGTGTGATCGAAGTTCAATTTTTTTTGCTGTCTATTTTCGATCTATTATATTTTTGTGCCTATCTGTGGCATTAGAATTTGGGTACATTTTCAATGTTGATATGTTATATCACTATCTCGTTGGTCTATTTATATATTATACCGAAGGTATAAAAAGCTGCATAACTCGAGGTCTTGTGTTTAAATCGCGACTCAGCTCAATAATAAGTAGCAGCTGCCAGATGGGAAATTGGCAGCGTTATACTCCTGTGACTCAAAAATCACATAAGGGCTTTAGTCCTGCACCTCACCACTTTCTGGTCTTGTCAGATTGCCAATTATGCTTTGTGGCACGCATTGACGTTTCAAGAAATGGCGTTCTTCATTACCCTTGCTCATAGGATCAAATGACCATTAATCGTCAGATGGCCCATTTATTCGTTTAACTTCCTAAAATATTATAATTAATTTAAATCTAATAATAACATAAATAACATTGAAGTAAAGTCGAGTCCAAGTTTTCTTTTCTTTAGTCTTCAGTAAAGTTGTGTAAAAATTGTGTCATAGCAATCAAAACAATGCAACTTAATCAATCTGTGTTTTAAAATTAAAAACAGTTAAATATCATATAACATATTTATTATTAAGAAAACATTTATTATTATGTGTACAGACTCCACCTCCAAGTATCTCATTTCTAACCGTAGTTCACAAAAAAATCAATGTTTCCAGACGAACACTTTAATATCATTTAAATAATAAATATAATCTGTAATAAAAATTAGTAAAAGTAATTAAAATATAACAAATTATAGCGCGATTTAACTTACTACTAACGCCATCTATTACTTGACATTGTGCTAAACATTTTCAAGAATAAAATGATATGAACGTACAATACTTGATGACTTAAACATACAAGCTGTATATATTGTTCGTATTTTTTAAAATCAATAAACACACAACTACTTCAGAATACTTGCTAGAAGGGATCATTTTTGTAGTGGTTTCCTGTGTGAGCGTTAACTGAATAGTGTCTAAATTGCCATTGAAGGGTTCGCCTTGCTGACTCATCTGAGCCGTAGATTGCGCCGATTCATACAAGAACCATTCATAATTTGTAGGATTGGAAATTAGAAATAGTAAATAAATACAAAATATAGAATAATAATTCATCAATAAATAATTTAATGTATTTGCATATTCGCTTAATTTTATCATAACTTTGCTGTCTCTTCAGCCTAGGGGTCCTGGATTCAAAACCGCATTTTATTTGTTTCATAGATATACAGTAAAATAAAGGTAACATGAAAAATATATTATATTAAAGCTAGTCTTGAAAGTGGTATACAGCTCAGTATTTTTTATAGCTGTTGATGTTTGACCTTATTCATTTTTTTGCCTATCTGTGGCATTAGATTTTGGTTACATTTTCAACGTTGACGTGTTGTATGACTATCGCTGGTCTAGTTATGCACTAGAAAAAAAGGCTTAAAAGGCATAACTCGAGGTCTTGCCTACAAATCATAATTCAAGTCAATAAAAAAGTTATTGGGTTTTTCTGTCCAGAAATTCTCACTAGCCTTGTCAGTGCTTACATTCCAGTGCGTCGAAAAGCACGTAATGCCGTTGGTCCTAAGTCTGCTCTTTTTTAGTATTGCGTCGGGTTTAAAGCTATGTAAATAAGACTTGGAAATTTGAAGTTATCTTAGTAAAAACAACGTAGAAAGATTAAACAAAATCACTTTAACTTTAGTTCTTTTTTCATATAATTGGTAGGTGAACGAGCAAATGGACCACCTGATGTTCACCAACGGTCATAAATATTGGCATTGTAAGAAACGTTAACCATCGTTTACATCACCAATGCGCCACAAACCTGGGGAACTAAGATGTTATGTCCTTTGTGCCTGTAATAACACTGGCTCACTCTTTCTTCAAACCGGAACACAATAGTACTAACTACTGCTGTTTTGCGGTAGAATATCTGATGAGTGGGTGGTACCTACCCAGACGATCTTGCCCAAAGCTATACCACCAGTGATTCTATTATGATTATGAGTCAGCTGTAATAGGCTCAATATTTTAACGCAGTTCCGGAGATTAAGTAAACACTTTGAACATAAATTAAATTCATCAGTCAATTTTGTTTATTATAAATTATCATAGCAGAAAATACTTATAGTAATAAAGCGATATTTCAATAAATCAATATCGTCTGAGGTAATAAATTCACGAGTCGCGAATTGGTTTTCAGCTTTCAGCTTCTTGCATCAGTATTTTTAAGGTCTTGTTTGTCGATCTGAGTTTCATTTCTGCGTTGCCGCCTGTCGTTCTACGAGTATATACGTCTTAAATATTTGAAATTGAGGTTTTAGGCATTGAAATATGACACGTTTCTAAACAAATGTTAAGCCTAGATGGTCCAATAGTTAGAACACATAAATTTTAACCGAATTTTTCGTGCATTTTTTTTTTTTTTTTATAGAATAGGAAGGCGGACGAGCATATGGGCCACCTGATGGTAAGTGGTCACCAACGCTCTTAGACATTGGCATTGTAAGAAATGTCAACCATCGCTTACATATCCAATGCGCCACCAACCTTGGGAACTAAGATTTTATGTCCCTTGTGCCTGTAATTACACTGGCTCACTCACCCTTCAAACCGGAACACAACAATATCAAGTATTGCTGTTTTGCTGTAGAATATCTGATGAGTGGGTGGTACCTACCCAGACGAGCTTGCACAAAGCCCTACCACCAGTAAAGCCCTTGGAAGCACCATTGAATTTTCAAGTGTTTAATTTGTGTTTATAATTCATCTCATTTTCGGCAATTAAATCAAATCTGAATCCTTTATAAAACATAAAAGCATTACATTTACTTATTATTGTCAAATTAGAAACTATACATAACAACAAAACCAATAAGCAACAGAACAAATATTACTACAACAAAAATCCCCAACTCATCTACTCATCTATAGAATGCGTTAAAAGAACTCAACCGCCATTGTTTTAAAAATAGCCGCTGTTGTTAAAAATGGGCACGAGGACATTGTATATAATTTACACATTTTATTTCTGAATATTATATATAATTAAGTGAGAAAATCATTCAATTTCTGTTGTAACTAATGTTATATTCAATTATATTATTCATTTTTATTTCGCAGTAGTAGAATTTTCCAACATTTTCGTAAAAGCGACTATACTTCAACCGTGCAATTATTTGTCTCAGAAAATAAATTCGAATTGCCACGAAACGTCGTTGCTGTTACTTTCTTTCGCACAACGAGCTTAATGCTGCTTGATCTAGGCTTGACCCATAAAAACTTTTACTCGGAGCGAAAGAATACTTTGTGAATATGCAGTTATAGTCGGTTAGTTCACTTAGTTTTGTCGCCACCGAGCTTTTAAACGCGCTACGGCGAGAAGAAAGTTTTAAAAACTCGGAGTGAACCTACCGAATACAGATTCAAATAAAACTTCCGATACCGCCAATCCCAAGCTCCGGAAAATAGATCACGAATTGTTTTATAGGTGCTCCCATAAAACGTGTTACTGTGTTTCATTCCAAATGTAAAATTTTATTTTCATCGCAACCAAGTCGGTTATGGAATTGAAATATTTTATACTTTCACATAGAATGCCGGATATAAATACATACCGTTGTTTTGAAATGTGAATAATTTATACCGAAAGCAAATCAGTGCTGTTCTGTAAGAATTCACTTTGTATCTCACTCGTGAAATTGTAAAAACTCACACATAGCTAAGCATACTCACTCTCATAAATGTTATTAATTTTATCTTTATGTCATATAACGCTTTCTGATAATTCTTTTCGTTTTCTACATATATAGCCGAGATGTCCCAGTGGCTAGAACGCGTGAATCTTAACCAATTATCGTGGGGTCAAACCCGGGCAAGCACCACTGAATTTTAATATGCTTAATTTCTGTTTATAATTCATCTCGTGCTTGACGGTGAAGGAAAACATCGTGACGAAACCTGCATGTATCTAATATCATTGAAATTCTGGCACAAGTGTATTCTATCAACCCGCATTGGAGCAGCGTGATGGGATAAGCTCCAAACCTTCTCCTCAAAAAGGGAGAGGAGGCCTTAGCCCAGCAGTGGGACATTAACAGTCTGTTACTGTATTATAATTGTTTTCTACAGAACAAGAACAGTTTTTAAAATAATATTCCACGTGACATATTTGTGTTTTCAATAGAGATTATTTCATAACATTATACATGTGTATAATGTCTCGGAACGCTAAACGGTGCGATGATGTTATTCGTAACTGAAACAATTAACTTTATAGTTTATTACACCAACATCACACATTTTATGTTACAATCCTCGATATATGTTTATTTATTTATTAAATATTTGATATAAAGGAATAGCAAGAATGCGGGTAGTTATTATATAAGGTGTAAAATATCTATCTATTTCTATACTTATATTAAAAGAAGATATTAGATTTTTTGTATGTTCGTTTGTATTAGATAAACTCCAAGATAACTAAACAAATTTTAAAATATATTGTTAGGGCTTTGTACTGGTGGTAGGCTTTATGACTGGTGGTAGGGCTTTGTGACTGGTGGTAGGACTTTGTTTACTGGTGGTAGGGCTTTGTGCAAGCTCGGCTGGGTAGGTACCACCCACTCATCAGATATTCTATCGCAAAACGGCAGTACTTGGTATTGTTGTGTTCCGGTTTGAAGGGTGAGTGAGCCAGTGTAATTACAGGCACAAGGGACATAAAATCTTAGTTCCCAACGTTGGTGGCGCATTGGATATGTAAGCGATGGTTGACATTTCTTACAATGCCAATGTCTAAGGGCGTTGGTGACCACTTACCATCAGGTGGTCCATATGCTCGTCCGCCTTCCTATTCTCTAACAAAAAAAAATCTGTCTGAATTTTTAAAAAAAATATTTCGATACGAAAACAGCAAAATATTATTGCCAAGGTAGAAAAAAAATCCTATAAAATATCAATTAA
The DNA here is from genome assembly GCF_905147045.1 of Nymphalis io. Taxonomy (NCBI): domain Eukaryota; kingdom Metazoa; phylum Arthropoda; class Insecta; order Lepidoptera; family Nymphalidae; genus Nymphalis; species Nymphalis io. Next base: position 416,881 of record NC_065901.1, on the reverse strand, counting down.
GATAGATAATTATAATTGATCAAACTAGACGAAAGCATTTGTATCATATTGAATTCATTTTACTTTAGACAATTATTTACTTTTAGTAGTATTTGAATTTTTTGTTGTATAAAAATTCTAAATTTTAAACATTTATTACCTGATCTTAGTCTGTTTTTAAGCCCTAATTTTAGAACATTACTTGGACCGTCCTTATAATGAGTATTTTTAATGTACTTTGAAAAGCTATCGTACCCTTTCTAAGGTCATTAATACAAAATTGTATAAATATGTCAAGTCAAGAAAAATTTACAACCCCAGTTAGATCGCAAAGTCCATATTCTTCCTGGGGTTTCTTTAGTAAAAAACACGAATATACTATTGAGAAATTTATAAATAAGTCGATATTAACTGACATTGCGGGGCCAACACCAATGAATATTCATGAGCTTATTGTTGTTACTGGCGTGAACCCGCAATCTCAAGGTTGAAGACTGAGCAGCTATCTATATGACATTAGGTTTCCCAGTGCTAAGCAAAGGTCTCCTCTCTTCGTTTTGGCGACCGGTTTTGGAGCTTATTCAACTACGATTCACCAATACAGGTTGAAAAAAAACAGTTTTTAATTAAACCATGTATTGAAATGCAAAAGTACAAAAATAAGCTCATTCACACACTTTCAAAAGAAATTAAATAAAAGCTTATAAAACAGGCTCGAGTGATTTTGTAATTGTCCGATGTTCGTTAAAGTACATTTATTTGCTCGCCGGTTGATCTAAATTTATCCGCGTGACTGACAGTTCAGACGAATTTCTTCCATATATTTGTTCTTCTGCGAATCAATCATGCCTACACCGAGTAATCCCTTTACTCAATCGAATGAACACGGAGACCTTTTGGCGCCAAGGAATGAATATATACGTTACATGTTCTCTATATACGAATGATTAACAGTTAATTGAACGTACCTAAAGTAAATGTAACCTCGGTACACAAACAGATTACTTACCTAAATTCACTTCGTTCCGGATTTTATCCAATTAAGACGTTTAGAGCTGTCTTTATTGTCTTACGAGAAACTTTCAATCCGAGGACTAATTCTATTGTGCGCCGGTCCAAGTCGCGTCTTAAGTGTGCCAGATTTTAAGGTGCTCTTAGGTACAACACGAGGGGACTTAAACAAGTTTACAATTACTTGTAATTGGTTCTTAGACCCCGAGCTGACGTCGTTTCGTCTTGGCAGCTATTAAAGTACAGGAAAATTTTTATATAACCGTTTATATCCTTACACGGGGTAATTTTGGCATTTTTAAATGTCAGTGTTTAACATATTTCCTTACGAGTTATTTTTATACATTATGTTATATACGTACGTATGTTTAAAACTAAATTGTTCACCTTTTTTGCGATGATAAAATTTCAAGATTGAATTTATTGCTTCGTTGGTGCATGTAACGTTTGCGTGTAACTAATTGTAATTTTTTTAATAAACATTATGAACATAATGTATCTTAGAGCTGAGAGCTAGAGATCTGTCAAATAAAGAAAAATAATCAATTCAAGGAATGTAAATTGGATTTAAATTACATAAAACTATCTAGTTTTATTTTAAAAAAAAACTATTTTAACCGTCTGAGTTTCTTTTAAATATATATTAAATAGAATTCTGAAACGAAATGGCTCAGTTATTTAAATACGTGAATCTTAACAGAAGATTGCGAATTCAAAACATAACAAAAACGGTTAACCTTAACACACTTCGACTTTTTTCACAATAACAGAGACCTTAACCGAGTAAACATTAACAGTCCTCCTAACTGCATCTGAACCACGATGGTCGATCGCAAACAAAAATAAATCCTAAGAGTTTTAATACTATTTGTGATCGATAAATTGTGTCCAATAAATACTACATGAAGAATTGGTGACAGAATTTTACGCGTAATCGCTTTCTTGACGATAGCTCATGGAATGTTTTTGCCGGTGATTCCGCACCCTCTGCGTGGATGAGTTGTTAATGTGCTCAGTTGATGGATCGTATGTGTACGCAAACAGATGCACTCTCTATTTTATAATCTAATTTAAAGTTTTATCAAAATCTGTTCATTGGTTTAACCATGAAAACAAGAGACAGATAAACAGAATTATTTTTGCTTTTATAATATTTGTTTAGATAGGTTATAGATTTTTGTTCTAGTTTACGATTATAATATTAAATCTTGTTACAGGTATCATGGATTCGTAAACGCGATTTGCACATTCTCACCGTGGGTGTGCACACATACAGCAGCGATGCGCGGTTCGCAGCGCTACACGCGGACGGCTCCGACGAGTGGACGCTACGTGTGGCTCCTGCACAGCCTCGCGATTCCGGCGTTTACGAATGTCAAGTGTCTACTGAACCCAAGATCAGTTTATCGTTTCGATTAACTGTCGTTGGTTAGTATATGTTATTTATAAAATAGTCTGTTAAAGTAACAACCTGTAAGTGTCCCACCGCTGGGCTATGTTTCTTCTTTTTAATGAGAAGATTTGGACCTTATTCCACTACGCTGCTCCAATGATGGTTGGTGGATACAAACGTGACAGAGTATCATCCGACATAATGTTCAGGTTTCCTTTCAATGGTTTCCTGTACCGCTGAGCACGAGATGAATTATAAACTCAAATGAAGCACTTGAAAACTCAGAACTCCTTCAGCCTTAACCTAGGCTTAAACCCACTTTCACTTGGTCATAGTCTCTCAAAAATGATTCGTTATACAAAAATAACACTTTTCAAATAAAAATCCAAAGTTTGAATAAAAGATAACTTATAAAAACTATTAAAAGATACTATTATTATAAATCTGTTTGAATGAATGCTAAGTAATTGAAGCTATTTTTCAATGACTTTTATGCAAAAAATGTTTTCATTTTGTTGAAAGCCTATTTCGTTTACTTTGTATTTTATAATATTTTTCTGAATTTTGTTGGTAAACTTAAATTTAATAACAATAAATTAATAGAAAAGATATAACAGCACTTTCGTATTGTGGAAATTATTCAGATAAATGATGTTTTTTTATTATGTATATAAATAAATAACAGACGACTTTGAACTATGCTTTAAGCAAATGAATATAGAAATAATGAAACATAAACTTGGTATTTAAATAATCTTAATAATATCAAATATATTTTATAAATATATTGCTGCTCAAACACTTAAAGTAGGCCTTTAAAATAAAACTATAATTATTATTAGAACTTTTAGATAAATATAAAACTATATTTATCAGCTATTTAACGGCATGTGTTCTTTAGGGGAAATACATTATTAGAACAAAATTACACAGTATATGAACACCTATTATGATCAAACCCAAAACGCACCGTAAACACGATCCTGAAAATTAAAGGACACACAGAACAAGATCAAGAAGTATCATCATGGGTAATCTGTTTTAAACATTTCACGAGTGAAATACGAAGTGAGTTCTGCTTTTCGGGTTTCATTATAACTTTAAGAATTTTCAATTTCAACAATATTTTACTAAGATATTTAAGAAAAATATTTTAAAATAAAATTATTTTTGTGTCAACAGTGTCGAAGGCGGAAATTTTATCCGGGCCAGAGTTGTTCGTGAGAGCGGGCTCTGATATCAATCTCACTTGCGTCGCTAAGCACGCCCCCGATCCTCCGAGGTGAGTAAAGATTTTTATTTATCGACATCCCATAGGCCTTTATTTTAAGATGTTTTTTAATAGTTGCCTCGTAATGCGAAACAGCGATTTAGGCAAAAAATGTTGTACATTTAATTGTTTGGTTAATTTAAGATTAAGTTTAAGTAATTTTATTCACACAACTCATACAAGTACAACGGTAGAAAACTTTTGAGGCAAGTTAATTAAACTCATTAAAGTTTCTTCACAAGTTGTTAGTACTTCGTGTGTTACATTTCTGGTGTTTCTTAACTTTGGAAAACTTCAAATTATGTTATAGAGTACACCGTTTATTTTTTTTACCTTGAAATCATATTCAAGTCTAAGACGGAAAATTACGCAAATAGAGGATTGTGTTACACTTTTATGAAGGTTGAGGGTGATAATTTGATGAAAAGTAATTATTTTTGTTCTTTAATAGTTTATTTCTGAATTAATCAGGTAACTGACTGATTTTTTCACATAACTTAATTTATATAAAAAAATTACTATTATTAATTTTTATTTTGCTATAGAAGTTAAAAAATGTAATGTAACGATTCAAAATTCTTTTAAAAAAACCTTTTAGATAAAACAACTATGTTTTCTTGTATTTATATATGTAATATATATAAGTCAATTAAAACCAAAGACCCAGCTTAATACCAGGGTTCGAGTGAACACATAATATTTTATAAAAACCCGAGCATTCTATCATTGGATTGCATATTCGTGAGCTGAATTATCTCATCAGTCTAAAAGGGTAGGCCTGCATCGGATATATCTTTAATGTAATCAAAGCGTGAGACGAGCGCAGACAAATACAGTTGACTTGACTCAAACTTAATGCTAGTTTTAATCTTACTCATATTATAAATTGGAAAGTAACTCTGCCTGTCTGTTATGCTTTTATGGCTAAACCATTGAAGCGATTTTGATAATATTTGGTGTGAAGGAAGCTTCAACCCTCAGAAATGGCATACTTACGTAACCTAAGTTAACATTAATTAGTCGGTAAGTAATCATTAAGTTACTAGTAATATATTTTTGTGATAGAAATATAAGTTAAATGAAATTTGTTTACATATGCAAACTGCACAGTTATAGTACAGGCAACGACTATCGAAACCATACATGACTACGTTACATAATGCTTACTTGCGAGATTTGTTCTCCGCATTTAACCCCAACAACATAATTGTAAGACATTTGTAATTCAAGTAATAATAATATATCAAATAACTTAATATAAAATAACTCACTTGATTCGATTTACAGTACAGTAGAGTACAATAGCAGCCTGTTAGGGAACTGCTGATCCTCTCCCTTTTGAGGAGAAGGTTTGGAGCTTATTCCACCACGCTTTTCCAATACGGGTTGGTAGAATACACATGTGGCAGAATTTCAATTAAATTAGACACATGCAGGTTTCTTCACGATATTTTTTTCATCGTCAAGCACGATATGTATTATAAACACAAATTAAGCACTAAAAATTCAGTGGTGCTTGCCCGGATTCGAACCCACGATCATCGGTTAAGATTCACGCGTTCTAACCACTAGGCCATTCGGTTTAATCTTAGTAAAATAAATTACATAAACTTATTTATTTACTTTATGTATTATCAAATCATGTTACAAAATTTCAATTTAAAAATTTCTCTAAAAAATATGATGTTTACTTTAGCAATAAAACCCTTTTACAGTTAAAAATGTTTTAATATTTTTACATAAAGATGATGACAGTAAGTATTTAAGTAATCGTGTTTTAATATAATTTGAAAATAGAAGAAACATATTTTATCTAAAATTTGGCTTAAATAATAGAGGATATTGATAAATAACTCCTAAATGGATAGAATTTCATAATTGTATTAATGTTGTAATGTCTTAAATGATTTTCAAAATAAATCTTTAAACTAAGCCATTGGCTTTATTCAAAAAAAAAAACTTTACCGAGCGCGCTTTATTTAACTAGCGTCAAATCCAGTACAGTGCTTATGATGTAATCTAAGTTTCTGTTAAATTTCGTCTGAACCCACACAACTTGATCTCTTGAAAGAAATATACAGACTATGATCGAGTTCCACTTTTTTAGTTTCCTGTAATATTTTCAAATTTATTATATATTTCATAATAGGTGGGTAGTGGGTGGGTTATATGAAGGTATTAACCATGTACGAGATGAATATCTCTTACACTGGCCCACTCGCCTTACAAACCAGAACACAACAATGCTCAGTATTGCTATTTGTGTGGAGTATGTTATGAATGGGTGTAACCTACCCAGAAAAACTTGTTGACAACTATACACGAAATAAATAACATACTATTCTGGGCATAACATAAATCTTACTTCATTTCAAGTTTTGATAGAATAATTACGATTAGTAAGAGTAAAGAAATGAATAAATATGAAATCGCTAAACAAAGACTGTTCGAATCTGATCTGAATCTATTTTCAATAAAGAAAAGACTGTCTTCAGAGAATCTTCAAGTTTCTCTTTGTCTCCATTATCTTAAGTCTAGTCTTTAACTTGTTTAAGACGAGAAAATAAACTGGCGATAGTATTTGCAGCAGCTAAAGTATAAAATAAGCTAGTCCTTCCACTGCTAATGCGACGCCAAATATAGGATCTAAGATTTTATATCTATAAATACGTCCTCACGGACTGTCGGACGGCAATCTGACACAATCGGATAAAATTCAAGGAATCAACGGCTTAATGTATTTACCAAGACACCGGAGTGTACACATTTCCAACTTCCAGACTCCAAACTTCTACTGAGAATTTGACAGAAAAATCCAATAACTATTTTTATTGGCCTGACCTAGGGTTTTAACCCAGGACCTTAGAATCTGCGGTCTTATATTCAGCCACTAGACCAACGACAGTTTAGGATTTTACACCCTACAAACTGGAACACAGCAACACAGAATGTTACTGCCATCCTCCCATTCCGGTCGAAAAAAAAAAATTATATAAAAATTTTGAATTATATTATTCTCATCTTCTAAATATATAACCGTGATACAATTTTATTAATCATATTCAAACGAGAAAAAAAATAAAAAATAAATCCAGGACCGCCATCAATAACTTTAGCGGTTTCGTTTTAATAAACTTAATGTGTTTTTTCACACGACCTAAATATTTCCACATCCATAAACATGATAAGCTTATTTTCTGATAAAAGGGTCGGTCGAGGTCCCTAAGTGAGGCATTCTTTGCCTATCAACATTTAATGGTACCATGTGCCTGAGATCTTTCAGCGAGGGACCTTCAATTTGAATATTGATAGGCTGATACGCTGTATAAGAAACTCGGAGATCGAATATTTTATTCTGGACGTCCTCTCATAAAATGTATTGAAATGTGAATCATGGGTTAACCAATAGGTCTAATTTTTCCTACTTGTAAATATTATATTTTTAAATTAAATATTATTTTTTCACGTTTCTATCCAATTGTATGTCCTCTTTAGATGTTGTCTGAAACAATTATAATGCCGCCTTTTGTAAACGTATTCGTAAATAATTTAATGTCTGTATTCTCTTTTTTCTTATATATAGAATATTATTTATTTGTGTTTGAAATAATGTCGCAATACTAAGCAATAGATTTTTTTAATAATATAGGTACGTTTATAAGCGGACGAGCATATGGGCCACCAGATGGTATGTGGTAACCAACGCCAATAGACATTGACAATGTAAGAAATGTTAACCAACTTTGGGAACTAAGATGTTATGTCCCTTGTGCCCGTCATTAATTACACTGGCTCACTCACCCTTCAAACTAGAACACAACAATACCAAGTATTGCTGTTTTTCGGTAGAATATCTGATGAGTGGGTGGTACCTACCGAGACGAGCTTGCACAAAGCCCTGCCACCAGTTAAAAGTTAAACGCTTAATGGCGTTACTTTGTACACGTTGTTCAGCCGTCAGTGGGTGATTTGTTAAACAATGTTGTTGCCTTCTTCTTTCGAATGTCAAATCAATAATGACAGAAAGAGCGAAATGAGTTTAACAAGTTTAACAAAGCGGCCGCTAAGCAAAGTTTATAAGTAACGCCGTAAAATTTTCGATACATTTCCGTAGTTAAAAGTTACCTATAATTGTTCCACTTGGATTTTTGTCGGTATATCCCTCTGACACAGATATACTCATCAAATTGGTTCAGTTTATTTTAAGGGCACTCTTAAATATGTCTGGTGTTTCCATTAAATATTTAGTGTACAGATAGCAAAATTAAAAATAAATTCGGTACTCGTATTGTACACCAGTATTTATGTATTAATTATATACACACATCACATATTCTGTCGCCAAACAGCAATACTTAGTATTGTAGTGTTTCTGTTGGAAGGGTGAGTAAGCCAGTGTAACTACAAGCGCAAGGGACATAACATCTGAATTCTCAAGGTTGGAGGTGCGTTGTTGATATAAGGAATGGTTAATATTTCTTAGTTGATTGTAAAAATATATAAATAAATATCTCATTGTACATTTATGTGTTATTTATGGTTATATTTTCTTTTAAACGACTGAGTACCTGCAGTGCAATTCTGTGAGAACACTCTTCATATATCAACCAAAAAATGTTGATAACCGACTTACACTGACTGATACTTGTTATAATTATAATAGTCACCGTATGTCACTTTTGACGCTTCAAAATCGTATGCAGAATAGAATTTTGATTTTTACTTGCAGAAAATAACACAGATCATCTAACACAATTATCAAATTCAGTGTCATACAAATACAATTTGGCCGGCTTCATCGTCATACATACGTCTTCTTTTTACTTTTTTATACAATTGTACTCTAAAAAATAATAAAAATATTTTGTGGTAAGTTAAAAACCTTATCAGCCTACTTGAATAATGAATCATTTGATTGGTTTGAAAACGATTCAAATAAGCACATTACAATGTCTAATGACAAATAAATATAGCGTCCAACTAGTAGCCATACATACAACATGCCACAAGTTAAACAACGCAACAAATACACTTCGCAAATAAAGTTACACGCTACGTACATAAAACCCCAGATAAATGTCTATTTTAAGACTAATTTGAAGTCAAAAACAATGTAAAGTATGCTAGAGAATTACATATTCATATAATCTGAAACACTTGAAATTCAATAGAGAAAATGGTTGGAGCTCATCCAACACCTGGGATCAACTCATTAAACATTAAAACAGTATCAGTTCGAAACGCTGTAAGAACCTTCTACGTGCTTCCGATCGTTACTCAAAATATACCCTCGGGAACTGTTCCCTGTACTTGAAAATGAAACAGAACCTGCAGTACGGTTATTCTGTACGAACAAACTCGAAATTCACCGCTGATAATGGTCGTGAAATGTCAGAAAGTGATATGCGATATTGATCATTATTATTTTAATTATTTATTTAACAAACAATAATGTATACATAACCAATGATCGCGGGTTCAAACCCGGGCAAGCACCACTGAATTTTCATGTGCTTAATTTGTGTTTATAATTCGTCTCGTGCTTGACGGCGAAGGAAAACATCGTAAAGAAAATTGCATGCGTCTAATTTCGTTGAAATTCTGCCACATGTTTATTCTACCAACCCGCATTGGAACAGCGTGGTAGAATAAGCTCCAAACTTTCTCCTCAAAAGGGCGAAGAGGCCTTAGCCCAGCAGTGGGAGATTAACAGGCCGTTACTGTACTGTAATGTATACATTTAGTGTCCCTAACTTATAGATACATTACAATTACGTACTTATTCAATGAGTACAAGCGCCCAAACTGGGCCGAGTGTGTCTCTGTCTCAAACGCTACTCTCTTCCGTGCACTTTTAAAATACAATTTTAAAAGTGTACGTTACATGTTAAAATGTAGTACAACTCAATAAAAGAAAAATATGCTTATGATAACATTATTTATTCATCCACCGACTCATTTCAGTGAATGCGACCTTCTATATAATTTTTTTATACCAAAATTAAATATCATTAACTAATAAACATCGGGATGGTTGGCGTTATATGGGGGACGCTTAAGTCTAGCAGTGGACGGCAAAAGGCTGAAAAAAAATACATAACATTTTATGAATACACCCATCAAAATCGTATATCACCATAAGTCTGTACTCAACATTTCACGTGTGAGTGATGAAATGAGTTCTTACAGAATAGCACTGCTGTACACTTGAGATGTTCAAAATCTTCACTCAGATATTAAGTTTTGCTATCAAAGTAATACCGACGTTCAGACGTTTTACTGCTAACCTACTTTATGAGTTAAGTTTTACTCATGATGGAGTCAATTGCGGTTTGTCTAGTACGTTTAATATTGTCACTATGATATATACGTAACTTCGTTATGTTAACTCACAACATTGATGTTTTATATTTAACGTACAATACATTGATAGATTTAAATAAATTAATATTTCCAATTAAATAAGTTTATTTATTTATCGATATAATAAATTCACAAAATTACCAACAAAAAATTACGACGATAATAGAAATATTCAAAAATACTATCGAATGACACTATACTCGTAAAATAAACAATTATAATGATAACATTTTACTAAAATAAAAGAAGGTAAGGGAAATAAATAACAAAAATAACATGGCAATCAAACTATAAAAAATAAAACTTCAAAAACTGCTGTTAAATAAGTGTTTTCATTAAAATTATCTTAAAACTAAAATGACTATGGCTGAGAATATCGATTTCATTACACACTCTCATACAACGATTTAAGGTTGAATATTTACCGGTATTTGTATTATATCTAGAAATCGCAAATGTTTGTTTAATTGGAAAACGGAACATATCCTATATTGATGAAACTCCAAGATAGATTTGATATAGTAGTTTCGGTGAATCAATTTGACAATATATAGTATGTATTACTAGCAAAACCCAGCAGACGTTATTTTATCAAAGTGAATCGTGTAAAAATCGTCTCTATTTATTCATTTATTATACTATGAAGAAATATATTCAACTGTCAAACAGAAATACTACACAGTATGCTGTGTTACGGTTTAAATGATAAATGAGTCAGTGTTGAGCCTTACAGGCATAAGGGCAAAACATCTCAGATATTGTGATGGGCGACGCATTGGTCGTGTAAAAAGTGGTTTATATTTATCACAATGATAGTGTCTAAGAACGAAATTGATTACTAACCTAAGCTCCTTTTCTTTCGCGTTCCGGGTCAGGAAGTATTTTGTATACAAGTATGTATTATGTATTTATACAATCATTTAAAATTATATGTACATATATCAGTCGGCTGTTACCTATAACACAGGTATAGAGAGTCTCCTATATACCTACCTATAGTCATCTGTTCCTACCTTAGGAACAGATGACCGTGGCGGGCAACAGATAAAAAAGGACAAAAAATACATCTAACCATAAAGTTGCTAATATGAGTACTTCTGTTTTAAGTTAAAATATAAGAAATATATTCTACTACAAAGAGATTCTATTCACTTTGTTCAAACTCTCAACTGGATGTAGCACGACTTCTATATAGTTCAACTGATCGCCATGAGAATTAATTTATACAATATATATTGTCAAATTGATTCACCGAAACTCAATTCTCAAATCTGCCTTGTTCCATGAAAATACCCTCGTTTTCTAAGTAAACAAATATTTTTGATTACTTACTTCCTAAAAAAACATAAAATAAATTGTAGGTTGTTGGAATAGCCGAGATGGCCTCGTGGTAAGAACTCGTGAATCTTAACCGATAATCGTGGGCTCAAACCCGGGCAAGCATCACTGAATATTCATGTGCTTAATTTGTGTTTATAATTCATCTCGTGCTTAACAGTGAAGGAAAACATCGTGAGGAAACCTGCATGTGTCTCTTTCATTGAAATTCTGCCACATGTGTATTCTACAAACCCGCATTGCAGCAGTGTGGTGGAATAAGTTCCAAACCTTCACCTCAAAATGGAGAGGAGGCCTTAGCCCTTACATTAACAGGCTGTTACTGTACTTTACTGTCATTGTAAGTACGTAAAAAGCCATTATTACATCAGTACGACGTAATGTTACAATATTGTACATCGTGAACTTCAAGAGCTTGCTGTTCATTGTTTAAAGCAAACTCTACCTAGCTTTCAGATTTGTGGTAGGTGTATCCGCTCACTTGCTGGCTACGAACCGACACCGTGAATACAATATGCATAAAATTAACATTAACTTGTATTAACATTTCTATTTAAAACTAAATTTCATTATAAGGTATAAATAAGGTTATGGATCTTACCTTATTAAGTGTAAAAAAAAATTTACGTCGAGGGGTTGATATCTAATACACACAAAATACTGATAGGGCTGCTCAAAAAATACGGTGAAAATATTTATTACGTATAAAATTTTATTTGAGCTTCTTCAAAATGTTCTCCTTAGCTATACACTTATCTCAGTGTTGATTCCATGATTGAAAGCATTTTTGGAAGGCTTCTGTCGAAAAGTCCTTCAGCTGCTCTGTCGTGGTTATGTCATGTCGTGGTTCGTTCCGTTTTGAAAGAGGGAACACTTTGAATAAATACAACGTTAATCGATAAATATGACTGATATTTAGATCCGTTCTTCTTAAAATAAACATAAAACACACTACTAGAGGTATTTTGTTAATAGTTTTTGACATACAGTTCTTTGGCTAATAAGATAAAATCTAACTGTTAAATGCACCAGAATCTTTACTTCAAATCTATATAAACTACCTAATATTATAAATAAATGTGAGTTCGTTAGTTACGCTATTACGCCTTTATGGATTTATATTATCCTATCATTATGGATTTTGCATACACGTCTTTAGGGGTTCAGAAAATCTAGGGGTACCTTAAATCTTCCCCCCCCACTTACATGCAGGCAAAGCAACAGGTAGGGACTAATAATATATATGCATTTCCAGACAATAACAACTTGTATCTGAAGATTAATTAATAGTAAAATATCAAACTAATATGCACGCAACTAATTTAACAACAAAACATTTCTTGTATGGGTCTTAGACTCGTACAAGAAATATTCGGTATTAATTTCGTCCGACAGAATTTGAGTCATTCTTGCTCAAGCTGTCAGAGCGTGTCTTATCGTGTAACATCGCTGAATAAAAAATATTGATAAGCAATTGATGTTTTTTTTTTAAATATTACTATTGCATCAACTGTGAGCACTGATGATGAGCCCCGCCCCGCCCTAAAAGAAATTGTAGTCATTTTTTTAATTTAAAAGCTTAAAAGCAATTCGTGTTATTAGGGATGTTCTAATATTTCTGTTTACCTCTCCAAAAGTTGACCTGTCAGGTCAGGATCAAACCTGCGGCTTTTATATCGCTAGGCGGACCGTAAACCATTGCGCTATTGAAGCTTAAATTATGACGTCATGCTGACTTAACTATTTTTAAAAGAACACTTCGTAATTCGTCTCACGTCATATATTATATACGTTTAAAGGATATTTTTAAAGTAATCGAAATCGTCATCGTATATTTGTGTAATTTCGTTTTTGTACTATTAGCTGGTTCTAATATATGTATAACTGAACGTTTTGTAATTACAAGTTACTAATTACCGCCCGCGGCTTTGTACGCGTGCGAGGGTGAGGGATCCATTAGTTACCCTGTGTTCTGTTCTTTACTAATATTCGATTGAGTAGTTTAGACGTGAAAGCGTAACAAACAAATAAACAAACTCACTTTTGTATTTATAATATTATATAAAATGACACCTATCGATCTAACTTTACTGTACAACCTTATTATTGACTGACAATATTTCTTGTTATTTAAATATTCAGCCCTTGGATTGTTTAAACATAAACCATTAAAAGAAGTCACTAATGTGTATTGTTTACCCATTTAGCTATTTAAATCTGGCCTATATGTTAACTATACACTGAATACAATCGGCCATAAATAATGTTCACACTTCAAACCAGAATACAATAATACAGTGTTTTGCTGTTTGCTGTTAGAATATCTGATAAGTGGGTCGTACTTTCTCAGATGGACTTGCACATAGCCCTTGAACAAGTAGCTTTGTTTGATTTCCAATTAAAATTGTGTATTCTCTTGCAGTTTTATATACTGGTACAGAGGGGAGCAAGTGGTCAATTATGCTCAACGCGGAGGCATAAGTGTTGAAACTGAACAGCGCACGCGTACCAGTCGCCTACTCATAGCTCGTGCAGCTCCCCACGATTCTGGAAACTACACATGCGCGCCCAGCAGTTCAGGTCAGTTTGTAACATTACATCTCAAAAGGTAGGTAAACAAATATAACTTGGCATATTTGAACACGTTATTGCTTTACAAGTTAAAATATTTGTGTTTTTAATGTAATTCCACAGACTAAGCTTACATTCTTTAATTTAACTGCTAGTGTTTATTTTTTCGTTTCAATTGCTCACAGCTTTTACAAAATTACAACAATATTTACATTGCAAACATTAACTATAATAATTTTATTTTTAAAATATAACCATTTATAGGTAGCCTGATTATTTTAAATTGATTTAACATTGATGACATAAATATATTCATATTATATATAATTTAGGTAGCATATTTATAACAATTATCATTTCTATTTTCGACAAACAGTTACTAAATATAAATTAAAATATAAAATATTGAGACGATAATTACTAAACTAACAAATTAATAATATTTTTTTATACATTAGTATTATTTCTTTGTGTCAGTTAAAGCAAATCACACAAGTAGTGCATAAAAATTTTATAGACTTCAAAAACACTTTTAAATCATTAAAAATCAGTTATTACATTCAAAAAACCAATTTTGGTGTTTATAATTTTATATTAAAACATTCGTATCTGTCTGCTTCGTACATACATACATATACTTATTTATTATTTTGACCAGTATGTAGCAAGCCATTGGTGGTTTCTGAATTCCGTCTCGTACATAATTTTATTATTCGTAAGAGAAACAAGTCGTTTCTCGAATATAGTAAAGGGACATAAATTATTTAAAAAATATATATTAAGCCGCTTACATATGATAGAAGTATGTATTTTGGTGAAAAATATTTCACTAAATAGTTCCTTTAAAAAGATGTCACTCAATGTCCTTGAATTTTACTTTCACGTCCAAATAAGTTTTACTTATCTTTAGTTACTATATAAATAAGCAAAGAAAATAATTCAGCATTTCTTTTTCCTTTGTTTGTCAAAGAATTTTTCCTTTTTTTAATTTTTAGTTCACAAACTTTAGTATCATCTATATTATGTAAAAAAATGGATAAGAGTAGATAGAAAACGTATTCGAAACATGCAACTTCAAATACGTTTTCTTGAAATTTTCAATATCAGTTATGGTTGAATTTCAACTTCACGAACAGTAGTATAACAAAATTTAAGTTAAACTTAGTTTTATATAGCCATTATGTTATATGCATTGCACACAAGTAGCTTAAATACCAGTGAACGCAATGCGGATACAACATGCGGAGACTAAATTCGGCTAACTTTGACTAACCAGAGTAACTTGTTCTGAAAATATGGGAAGTAAGTTATTATTCGTTATCGCATACGTGGGTTTTAGTTGCTAAACAAACTTTTGGTTAAGCAAAGTGATCAGCATCCATATAATGTAACCTCACAACTCCGTCATCTCGGCAAACTACTCGTGTAAACGTAACAAAATCGATCACTAGGGTTGCTGTATGTACGTTTCTTTTAAAGT
This sequence comes from Nymphalis io, assembly GCF_905147045.1. Lineage (NCBI taxonomy): Eukaryota > Metazoa > Arthropoda > Insecta > Lepidoptera > Nymphalidae > Nymphalis > Nymphalis io. The sequence goes on along the minus strand of NC_065901.1, from coordinate 401,476 downwards.
AATCTTCTAGGAGAGTTAGTATTTTATATGATTGTTTGTGTTTTTTTGCAACGTATATATATATATATATATTTAGAAAATAGATACGTGGACGTGCGAGTGGGCCACATGATGGTAAATGGTTACCGCCGCAAATTGTAAGAAACCTTTGGAACTAAGGTTTTATGTCCCCGTGTCCCTGTAGTCACTTCAATACTGCCAAGTAAAATTATATTATGTGTGGGGTTTGTCCTCAATCCGTATTACTTTGAGTATTCAAGTCGCTATACATGTATAGTAACATCGTATGATTGTCATCAGGGAAAGGATGTGATGGGCATGTTAATACTGTGAATGTGTGTCTCGAGGTTCTACCACTCTAACCCTTATAATATTAACATAGTTGTGGGAAATACTTTTTATTTATATAATAACAGATTAAATGAGTTGCTGTCGTTATTTTATCTGTAATTTAACGTTAAGCTAATTAGTTTAGGTTTGAAATAAAATATTTATTATGATTAACTTATTCAGGTGCAACAAAAACTCGAATTTCAAGTGTCTATCAAATTTACTAGTGTCGACTCTAAATTGATAAATAAGTGGAAACGGCCATCTGAGACTTTTACGCGTTTGCACATTAAATATTATGAAACCAATATTTTGTTGCTGTTGTACGTGTGATATAATTCGTAATCAGTCGCCTACATTTAACCAAATACGTAGTTTGTTGTTTGTTTCTAGTATAATACTTTTGTTATTTTATAAAATTCAAAGGTTATATGCAATAAATTAATGCTAATAACACATTAAATGTATTGTAAACATCAAAGTAACTCATATTAGTTATCTAAGATTTGGAACAGAGTATATTGAAAAGTAAATGTAAACTATCAGTCAATGGACATCCCCCCACTTCTGGACAAAGGCCTTATTATCCTATTGAGAAGATACCAAGCCTATTGCTCTAGTCCAGGATACACGTCTCACTATGTCATCCAATATATGCAGGTTTCCTCACGATGTTTTGCTGTCTTCGATTAAAGAGTAAAACATATAAACACAAATTAAGCACCAAAAAACTCAAAATTGCTTTCCAGTGATTGAATTCGCAATCTTTGGTGAACATTTCAGTGTTTTCGCCACTGATCATCTCGGCAATATGCACAGAAGATATCCTAATTTATTCATCGAATTTTATCAAATAATGTCAATTTTTTTTTTTATAAATATATTACTGATATATTGAATTTAAAACCACCTTTATAAAAATATTCTCCACATATTTCTAAAAACAAATACAACACGGCTAATATAATGTTTGTCGATATTTTGATCCGTATTTAAATTTTAATAGGGTGCTACGATATTGGCAACGCTCGCTACATCGCTGGCTGATACGCTTTCCATAATAAAAATGTATTAGATTTTTAATATTATGAATATTTCATGCAGAATCCGCATCGGTGATTGTTCACGTGTTGAGCGGAGAGAGGCCGGCCGCCATGCAGAGCTCCGGTCCACCGCCGCCGCGCGTCTCACCCGCGGTTTTGGCTACCATAGCTACCGCCTCTACTGTCCATCGACGAAGACCCTGGCTGCCCGTCACTATATCCATCCTTGTCTACCAACTTACCTCAATCTTCATAGTCATGTTTATCGTTTTCACCAGTGTAGTTATTCAATTTTTCATAAATAAAACCCAAGGTCAATCAAACCTACGTGATTCAAGGTGACCAATTACGGATTGAATTTTAAAAGGGGATGTAATTATACATTATTTATAAGCTGCTTTGTGTAAATTAAAACTGTTAAATGAAACTGCGTTGAGCACGATGTGTATTTGAAATACAACGATTTTATAATATATTGTGACTTTTAATGGTCAGTAAATTATTTTATGACTTAAATATAATATAATGCGGATTCATTTAACTTATCAAATTAACATCCGACTTTAAAGACTAAATTAGGCAGTTAATGAATATAATAGCTCAATAAGTCCCTCATAAAAATGGAGGCTATTATTTCAATAATAATTGTCGTTAAGGATATTAACGTTTCGCATTTACGTCGGCCGGTTTAGGTATTTAAGAGATTATTCGTCGCTTATTCTCTTTCGTTTCTCCAGCTAAATACGGCCATTCTTAATCCTGTAGCAAGATTAAGAGCGAATCGATTTCATTATTCCGATCCGCTATGAGCTTAGATTCAATATAAGCAGAGCTTAAGTCAATGTGTTACTTATTTAAGACGGCGGTCGGTCAATTTACCACGTATTTGTTCCATCTAAACATTCGTGTAATACAAATAAACTGGCTTGTTATAAATACAACAAGTTACTGGATAAATATTTGATTTCATATTTAAAGTACATTATCGAGAACAATGTAAAGATACTGAGCATGTCAAGTACAAGGAACCAAGTAGGGTACGTCAAAAATTTTCCGCGAGAATTGCGACGTTGACAATTTTCAGTGAAATTGCTTCCAATATGGAGCACAAGCCGTGTTGTTGATCACGCGGGATAGTGAACAGACTATACAATAATGTTGCACGCTTGAGCGCTGTGTCAAGCTACTTGGGACCCGTGAATCAAATTTTCACTATCATCAATAAGTGCTTAGCATACTTTAAGGTGATTTGCATCCGCACGAAACTAATAAATTTTTAATTTCAGCTTTTATATACTATATAGGTTTTGTCTGTTTCGAAACTATCTAAAATGTATTGCTTAACAAAAACCTCTTTCATTTAATGATATAGTATTTAAATTGAGAGAGGCTGACAAGGTAAACACCTTCACCAATGAAACCTGGCGCTGTACGAATTAGAATCTTTATTATTTTATATTTTATAAAGCTATTGAGAACATGAAGAAAAGCTGGCTGGAAGCTCAGCAAAGACACCAGACACGCCAAGTCGTTCATCGTTTTGTTATTTAGAACTTTTCTCGCTAGAACCGAACGATTTCTCTTCTTATTTTACCTTTTGTTTATTCTCACCGCTTGGTATCGGCGAAAAGTAAATTTACGAGACAGTGTTAACGGTTCGGAATAACAACAAAAATACATCTACAAGTTTTGATACTTGATAAATTTATCAACTATCGAGTGTTCTTCTGGGTTCTTTTTACCTTATTCTTTTTATAGTTATGATTATTTACGTTAAATTATTATAAAATTAAGTTAGAATGTGTTTTTAGAAAACAAACTTATTATTATTTGAAACTGTAATCTTAAATTGTTTTCACTTTTGAGACTTTACGTATACATAATAGATTTTTTTTAAATGTTGGAATTGTCAAAGACATAAATTTCGTTTTCAATTTGATATTTTATCGTATTAATATTTGTGAATAATTTAAAAATAAATTATACTCATAGTTAGCGATGTATGCACTTTGTAAATACTAATTAAGGTTTTGTAAATAGCTGTATGTAAATAGGGTTAACATACTGTAAACATTATAATTTTCAACGGCTGAACGATATTGAATATAAAAGTTGTAACACTATCGTGTAAAACGCCACAGCTGTCATTTAATATTAGTAGAAAACAAAAGGGTTGTGTAATAAACTATCAAATGTAGATGTATTTAAATATGTTACTTATTATTTGTAAGAATAATCATAGTAATAAATTATTGATGAATTATTTTTTTTTTTTTTGAATAATTTCACTACCACGAGACAAAGAATCCCTGACGGAATTTCTGCGACGGCGGCCAATCGGAAGAAATTTGTATCGAAGACCTCAAAATTTTCAGCCATATATATATATATATATATATATATATATATATATGGCTGAAAATTTTGTAATATATATATATATATATATATATATATTTATTTATAGTGTAGGTAGACGGACGAGCATATGGACCACCTGATGGTAAGTGGTCACCAACGCCCATAGACATTGGCATTGTAAGAAATGTTAACCATCGCTTACACCGCCAATGCGCCACCAACCTTGGGAACTAAGATGTTATGTCCCTTGTGCCTGTATACTGGCTCACTCGCCCTTCAAACCGGAGCACAACAATATCAAGTACTGCTGTTTTGTGGTAGAATATCTGATGATATTAACAATATAATTAAAATTAATTATAATATTGGTGGTACCTACCCAGATGAGCTTGCACAAAGCCCTAAGGGTATATGAGCCACTAGACCAATATGGCAGTTTATAGTGCTATCGAGGTGCTGACGAGGCAGTCAATTTGTGATAAGTACTCACTGACACGAAATGTTTTTTAACATAAAGACAGTTTATTGTTCGGTGAGTGACATAACCTATTGTTTATCACGTGAGAAAAATGTTAGTTAATAAAAAATATACAAACGCTGTAAGTCAATTAATGTTTCATTATTTAATCAATTTGCAGGTAAAATTTAAGCCTTATTATTATTTACGTCAAATCACAATCTAGAACGTTATTATTTATAACTGGACTTAAAAATTCATCACAATACTTTATGTACAAGTTAATGAAAAACTTTTATGTTAAATTTTGTGTATTGCTTTGAGCGTGCAAGTTTGATTTATAGCCAAGCCATTTTTATTCCTTAATTAACTTAAAAATCGACTTATTAATTTTATTAATTATAACAAATAACGCTACTTTAAATAAAGGAAAGATTATTTGTTTGTTTTTTTTGTTTGTTTCTTCAGGATTCATGCAAGAACTACTAAACTGATTGAAATTTAAGTTTCACATAGCTTCAGGTCAGGTATAGTAATATAGTATGTTTATATTTTGTACATATATTTATATATACACCTTATCAGGTCAAAGTTTGAGAGAAATTCGTTGAACTAGGCGCTTTTAAACAAACGCTGTTTCAGTTTAAAACAGATACACGAAAACTTTGTATGTTTATACATAAAATATATACATACAAATTTAAATTTATATGTTATATTTGTAGTTCTCAAGCTTAAAGCAGCATACATGTATCCCGTCACCAAACCTTATAAAATTAGTCACAATAATGTTCAAAAAATTATATAAAATAATTGATAACTTTACGAACGCGATAAACTCAAAAACTACGTTAATTCTCATTCGGTTTTCATTAATGTTCTTCCCTCCCTCTGTGGCACTATGCTGGAGATACTAAGCAAAATCACCATGCTGGGAATTGACGTTCGGTGCGACTTTATTTCAAGGGATTACATCGAGGCTGTTATAAAAAACAGCTTCGCGGAAACTCGGAGTTCTGAACAAGGTGCGGCGTTTTTTCACGCCACAACAACTGTGCCTGTTATACAAAACAGAAACGTCTTGCCTTGAATATTATTCTCACCTTTGAGATGGCTCTGGAGCTCTACTGGAGGCCTTGGATCGGTTGCAGCGACGTATGGTTCGCATATTGGCGACGTAAATGTCACAAACACCCTCGAGCCTTTACAATTGCGTAGAGAGATTGCGGCGCTTAGCGTTTTCTATCGACTGTATCATGGCGAGTGCTCTGAGGAATTATTCACTCTAATTCCTGCTTCCCCCTTCCTTTATAAGTTTACGCGTGCTGGCTCTCGATTTCACCGCCTAACTGTGACATCAATTCCATCGCGCACTAAGAAATTTCGCAACTCCTTTCTCTGTCGCGCTTCCAAAAAATGTAATTCTTTACCAGCTCACGTGTTCCCATCCTCTTAAAACCCGGGTTCATTCAAACGAGGCGTGAAGAGGCATCTTGCGGGCCTGCAAAGCGCGAGCGGCTAGTGCAGAACATTCTTCCCGACTTTACTGGCCGTCGTCGCGTTTGGACTCTACTACCACTTACCATCAGGTGGAGTAGAGTCGTTTGCCTTCCCGGCAAACATAAAAAAATAATGATAATAATGTACGGACTGATTCAAGGGTAAGAAAAAGACAGACAGAATTACTTTCACATTCACAATATTAGTATAATATATTAAAACATTTAAGAGTTATTTTATATTTCATACCCTCTATGCTGTAAGCGTCTCGCAGCCACGCCAACATTATTTCAAATCTCATTAAAAATTTCACGAGCGCAAACGCAGAAGAGTTCAAATCTCAGTCATTAGAGATACACAAAGGCTAAAGATATCATTATATTAAGCAATGTGGGACAGACTTGGAGGCAAAGACTTGAAAAAGTCAAAGGTCGTATATCAAATCCGCAAATACAATGAAATATATGCTTTATAACGTTTGCAGGAAGTATAAATTTCACTAATTTAATTTTACTAATATCTTTTGATATCTGTTCAAAGTATTTGGTGAGCTAAATTGAATGGATAGCATAGATATTTAATCGAAGATTCAGGGCACAAATTCCCGTATCGGAATTTTAATTTCTTCTTATAATTTGTCCTTTTGAAAGAAAACATTGTGAGAAATCTCAAGTTAGTTCAATTAGACGTAAAGTCAGCTAGAAGTAAAACCAAATAAATTTAATAATCCCTACGCTTGAAAATGATCGGATATATATATTTGGACATAATGAAAGCGTTAAACAGCATGAAACGTGGGAAATCGCCGGGTCACGACGGCCTCAGCATCGATCATTTAAAGTATGCCGGTATTCATCTTTCCAGAGTTCTCAGGTTACTCTATAATCTTTGTTGTAGCCATGTTTATCTACCAGATGCAATGATGATGACTGTTGTGGTGCCCATAGTTAAAAACAGAACAGGGGATGTGGCAGACGGGTCAAATTACAGGCCGATATCACTGGCGACAATCACAGCAAAGGTCCTGGACAGTCTTCTTGATGCACAGTTAAATAATTCAGTCAAAATTCACGACGCGCAGTTTGGCTTTAAGCCTGAATTATCAACTGAGACCGCAATACTGTGCCTCAAGCAGACTGTGCGGTACTACACTGACAGGAAAACGCCGGTATACGCTTGTTTTTTGGACCTGTCTAAAGCTTTTGATCGAGTGTCATATAAAATTCTTTGGCAAAAGCTCAAAACCGAAACTAGCTTAAGATCCAATCAAATCTCATTGCTTAAGTACTGGTATGAAAACCAAACGAACGTGGTGAGATGGGGACAGTCACTAAGCGATTCATACAAATTGAAGTGCGGAGTAAGACAGGGTGGCCTCACATCGCCCAGGCTTTTCAATTTGTATGTGAACCAACTGATTGGGAGGCTAAGTGGAGCCGGAGTTGGATGTTCCATCGATGGCGTGGCTATGAACAATTTCAGCTACGCGGACGACATGGTTCTGCTGAGCCCTTCAGTCAGTGGTCTCAAAAAATTGCTAAAGATCTGTGAGGACTATGCCAGGGTGAATGGACTCAGTTACAATGTGAAGAAAAGTGAATTTATGCTTTTCAGGGGTAGGAACAAGCCGATAAATTGTAATCCTGACATAAGACTATATGGCACACCCCTGAAACAGGTAACTGATTTCAGATACCTTGGTCACATAGTTAATGAAAACCTCAGTGATAACAGTGACATTGAACGTGAGCGTAGGGCTCTGTCGGTCCGAGGTAATATGTTGGCTCGCAGGTTTGCACGGTGTACGACACCTGTAAAGCTGGCCCTGTTTCGAGCATATTGCCAATCATTTTACACGTGCAGTCTGTGGACGGACTATACGCTGAGGGCCTACAGTGCCCTACGCGTCCAATACAACAATGTGTTGAGGGCGGTGTTGAGGAAACCTCGACACCGTAGTGCGTCGGCAATGTTCGCTGATGCTCGCGTGGAGGATTTTTTCTCTATAATACGCAAGCGTGTCGCCTCCATTATGAGCAGAACTTCGAAAAGTACCAACACCCTCATCAGCACATTGGCTTGTAAATTGGACAGTCACTTCTGGGAACACTGGAATGGTGTACATGTGAAGCGGGTCTAATTCTAGGATAAAGTACTAACATAGTTTAAGCATTCGTTACTAATCTATTTAATTTTAATTATTTATTTTAATTTATTTGTTATTATTTTTAATTTTATTTGAATTTAATGTTAATTTTAATTTAATATGGATTGTTTAATCTGAAATAAAGTATTATTATTATTATTATTATTATATTTGCTTTGATCTTTTACACATATACGAAGTAAAAGTTTTAAAATTCCGACCGAAATATGTTTGTTCATACATGTCGATAAATTAACCAAATCTTTAAAAACATAAACAAAAATATAAGTAAATAACGAATGTACTAGAATAAAATATATGCGCTGATTGGAAGCAATATATTTGAACAAGGCGAATATTGTGGGCGAAAACAATTTATAAATGTATACATGAATTCAAAATGTTTTTTTTTCATTTGCCAAATGAATTAACCACTCGTGGCTAAAATAAAAATAGCTAAGCTGTATTTAAAAAGGCTTAGTCATTAATGTATGAGTTTACAGCTTAGGGTAAAAATAAATAACAACTTTCATTTTAACGATATTTTAAAAATATTAAAAAACAGGGATTAATAATACTTCTATCTATACTAATAAATGAGAATGCCTAACTACTAAACCGATATATATTAAACTTTTACCAGAAGATGCAGCGAGTTTCGGAAAAGTGTTAAGTATATAATATTATTATATAAGTAGATATATAGTAGTAGCAACCGATTAAAATTAAATGACAATTAAGTCTCATTGAGTAAAGTATATTTTTATTTGATTATATTACACACAGACTTTTGGGTATTTGTTACATTTTATTCTTTGAGAATTTACTATTTATTTGCAAATTGTTGTTAAATGTTTTTGTACATTTGTTGTTTCTTACATTCATAGTTGTAAAATGTAAAACTAAACGTTAAAAAAAATATAAATTCTATTTTTTTTATTTAAAATAAATAAAAAAAATATTTTTTTTATTTAAAATAAATAAAAAAAATAGAAATGTAAGTAGTGTTCAGGAACAAACTCAACTGTGAACTGAAATCCAATTTGAATACCTTATGAGGTGAAAGGATAAAGTTTTTGACATATCATACACAATCTTCGATTACATCGCTTATATATATCTTAATTTTAAACATGGAAAAAGTGACTTCTTAAGTGTAAAGAAAAGTCACAACTCCGAGTAAGAAATACGTAACCATTAATACATTGCAGCTCTTTATATTAATCAATACGATTTTATGTATGTAAGTGGATAATTTTTAATATCAGTACAGTCAGACAGTAAGTGGTCACCACCGCTTAGACATTTGCGCTGTAATAATTATTACTAATTATTTACATCAGCAATGCACTACAAACCTCGACAACTAAGATTTTATGTCCCTTATGTCACGAATCAGTCTAACCTAACCCTTTAAACCACCGGGACACAACTGTAGTATAGTTGTTGTAGAAGTGCTGCTTAGCGATAACATAAATGGGTGGAACTTACCAGACGGGTAAGCACAAAGCCCTACCAACAAGTTTAAATACGAAAACATATCTAGCAAGATTGTAAACTGGCAATAAATTGTGAACGAAGCATTTGTTTTACAATGAAATACATTAAGGTCGAGCGAAAATTCGTAGAACTTTGGGTCTGATGCTGTACTAATGATTTCTACTTTATCCTGAATGAATGCTAAGCACTTTTCGAATATAAAATATTTGGTGCTTACTGGTAGATAAGCCTAGATAGGCCAGTGGTTAGAACGCGTGAATCCTAACCCATGAATGCGGGTTCAAACCCAGGCAAGCTCCACTAAACTTTCATGTGCTTAATTTGTGTTTATAATTCATCTCGTGCTCAGCGGTGAAGGAAAAGATTGTGATGAAACGTACATGTGACTATTCGCTGAAATTCTGCCACATATACATCCACCAACCCGCATTGGGGCAGCGTGGTGAATTGACCTCCGAACCTTCTCCTCAAAAGAGAGGAGGCCTTAGCCCAGCCGTGGGACACTCACAGGTTGTTTTTTTCAGCTTTTTGCCGTCCACTGCTGGACGAAAACCTCCCCCATAGAACGCCAACCATCCCGATCTTGGGCAGTCCGCATCCAACCCGTACCTGCAACCTTTTTTAAATCGTCAGTCCATCTTGTCACAGGGCGTCCTACACTACGTTTACTTTGCCTAAGCGTGGTCTCTACTCTAACACGTGTCGGCTCCATCGGCCATCAATGCGCCTGGAGATATGACCAGCCCACTTCCACTTCAGCGAGCTAATTCTACGTTGGTGACTTTAGTTCTCTGTCGAATGTCCTCATTTAACAGTAATTTAAAAGTAAGGCCGTTAGACGATAACTGACTTATATGTCGTTATAAGAAAATAATTGTTAGATAATTTAAGAAACGAAGATAGACTTAAGGCGATATGCTTTTTTATACGTGTATCGTTTTTAACTAGAGCTTGTCATTTGATTACACAGGTAGGAACCGTGGATTTAGAGAATAGCACTGTAGTCGTATTTTTATTAATTATTTATATTGCAATTGTTTTTTTAATATACGTCGAACGATTCCGTAGCCCAAGCTTGCCATTGCAAGGATTTTAGTGAGAACCTTGTAAGGTACCTTTCCAAGGGTTAGTATATTTATAATTTAACCGATATTATGAATACCTTCAAAATTCTTCGAAAGAATTAAATTTCACTATACTAAATAAAGGACGTTCGGTACATATATATATATATATATATATATATATATATATATATATATATATATTAATTTTTCTGCCACTAAAAATTGTGAATTGTTTAGAATTTTAAAGTTTTTGCCATTCGGTATGGGTCAATAGATAGGTTTTTCGTTTATATTTGTCATGTCCGGGCGAGTGGGTCCCTTGGGCCGCGCAAGTAACGGTCAGGTTTAACAAATGTATTTTACTGTTCGCTTTGTGACATAACATTCGGACCTCTTACCTAAATTGGAAAGTCTGTCAACTATACAAAGCGGTTTTGGATTACATTTTTAAATGTTGCTAAAAATAGTTATATTTTAACTGTAAGTTCAAAATATTGCAAAGAGAAAATATTATAAATTGAAGGAATTTTATCAAATAGCGAGATGCTATTTGTAACGATAAATAACAAAAGTAATTACAGTTAGATGCGATATTGTTTTTGCAGATTTCATTAAATAAAAATGATTAATTCATTCCAAAAACTTTCCTAATTGTACTCGGCTTGGAATAAAAATAATTTTAATACGTGAGTTTTCTGTGCTTCGAATTCTCTCGGGGAGTGAAGTTGTTTGCGGTTGCTATCCCCGGTACCGATCACTCCGGGTCATTGTTGAATTTGTTATGTTTTCACATTTATTCTCGAAAAACAAACGAACAATTCAGGACCCCAAATTTTAAATACTGACCTTCACCAAGAGACACTATGAGAAGTATAAATCATTACACAAACAAAGTTACTACCTTTCGTGTGGTTGTAATTACATTGGCTCACTGCCCTTTTAAAAGACCATTACTTCAACCGCAGTTCATCAAAAGAATGGACTCAGCTACATCTCCAAATTGGCAATACGTCGAGTCGCAAAGGCTCAATCGTGATTGAAGCGCTGGCTGGAAGTTAGAGCGATCTTGATCAGTCCAGCTCCACGACTAAGTGCTACATGAAACTTAATCGTTAGAGTTTCATTATTAATGCATCTCATTGAGTAGAGCAATCAACATTAAGTTAAACAAGGAAAGAATGTTCAGTCGGTGGAGATTATATATAATATATAAATGAATCCCTCCAAAATGAAACACAGCAGGGCAAAGAAATGATATTTGGCTGTCGAATAAAAGGTAAGTTAGTCGAATAATTGTTGTGGTGTATGCACCCCCGGACATGCCTGAACGAAGTCATTTTAATAACAAGGAATGTTTGTGCTTACAAATCATTATTATTATAAATGAATAAAATTATTGGGTCAGTCTGTGAATTCAAATTTTAAAATAAATGCCTCAGATTATGAAGAATTTTCGTCACAAACCGAATTCCATCGACGAAACCGTGGATTTTTCTAGAATATATCTATTACATATTATAATACTTATATCAGGGACTATAAGTACAGTCAACTCAAAATGTGAATCCGAAGTAGCTAAAATAAAAAAATGAATTGAATATATTAATACCAAAATATCATATCATTTTAGACAGCAGCGTTTATAAAATAAACAATGTACGAACTTGAAATAAACCGCAAGCACTAATCTTGATTTCTTTTCCTTAAAAAAAAATATCTTCGTACATCTGGAGTGTTTAAGCGTGCCATTTTATTTTCGGATACGCGTTGGGCGTCAGCTCTTTTACCGACTTCAAAAAACCAGGACGTTATCAATTTAGTTTTTTTATTCTTTATGCTTGCTACCTAATAACTCAATTCTTTTTGAACCGATTCGGAAAATTATTTTTTGTTTCATTTTAATTTCCATGTGATCCAATTTATATTTGACGCCTAATTCTAAGGCTAATAAAATAGGGGATGAATTTTTATACGTGCTCGAATTTTATACGAAGTCAGTTTTATTTTTTGAATAATTATTATACAAAAAATGTAGCAGAAAGAGAAACGACGTAAGCAAGACGCGATGAAATTGAGAATACATATTTAATCCTATCAGAAAAGAAATAACCAGAATTTCTCTAGTTTCATTTATATTTGTCATGTCCGGACGAATCGTTCCCGCGAGCAGCTTACGGTCACGTTTAGGATATGAATTATTTCATTTGGTCTGTGACTGGTGTGTCCGTACTAGGAATTGAATTATTCCTTTTAATATTTATTAAATAAATGTGGATTCATATTATTGCTCATATAAAATACACAAAGTTAGACTTAGACTGAAATCCGCGAGTAATTTGGAAATTAGTAGCTAATTAGAGGACAAAGTTTTTAAGTAGGTATGTAAAACAACTAATAGCTTCTAAATGTGTGCTAGATAAGGGCTCGTTTCCTCTCAAAGAGAAGGAGCATACTCCACCACGCTGTTCTAATGTGGGTTGGTTGATACACAAAATTGGAATATCTAACACATGCAGGTTTTCTCACAATGGTTTCCTTCACGATATTCTGATGAATAATTAATAAATATTAAGAACTCCACAAGCACACTTGCCCGAGTTTGAACCTGCAATCATGAATCAAAATGGTTAAAGTCTTCTGATCAAATCAGATAAGTAATGGTAATATAAAAAAGTAACAGTGTTATATCCCATTAACATACAAAGGCTTTCATTTAATTCTAAAAAGAGGAGTTTTAACAGAAGGCAGGTCCACATTTTTTTTTATTATAAATAAATTTTATTTAATTATATATCTTAATTATTTTTAGATTTAATTGATGGAACGGAGCAACTATTGAGTTTCTTGCCGGCTCCTCTTGGTGGTCTCGAGATATATTCTTCTATGTATCCGTAGCTTTATATTTATTATAATACTGTAAAATAACAATTGTAATACAATTATAATACAAATTACAATACTTCAATAATGTACGTTTTAATTTTAAATATTGGCAAGCACGTTTATTTGCCAAGGTAGAGTTAAAAAATTGAACAGAATTGTTTTTAGGTTGTAAACTTATCGGCCCTACTTACAAACGTTGATTGGCAGATGTTCAGTTAAACACTGATTTCTCTTTTCCTGTAATCATAGATTTCATATTTGAAAAAAGGAGACACATCATTACTTATCTGGTCACCTCCTAAATAACATTTATAGGTAAAATCGTAAGTGTCCGAGCTCTGTAAACTTTATTTTGCTCTACAAATAAATATGTAATAATTGATAAATCCCCAACAAGCTATCACACGCTTGAGCGATGTTCCGTATGTTCCATATTAAATATAATTTTTATCAGCATCAGAGACCAATCACGTGTCGGTGGAATACTAATTTATTTATACATTGATATTTTGTTCTTTTTACTTTGACAAAACACATAATCATTACGAGACTTATATTATTTAACAAATGTAATTTAAACAGTAATATATAGTTAACCATTATTTTATAATGATGATTAGTTATTCTGGCAAGTTCTGTATACTACGGCCATTTAAAAAAGACTAGCCAGCGCGGTAAATATTGTAGTGCACAAGTGTGTGCGCAAACAAAAGGACACTCTCTATTTTTAGAAGAAGTTCAGGTGCAGGACGAACTGCTTCTCGTGCTTTCTAAAGCGTGGAATAATAAACATTGCCTGTTTCTGAATTCCACACTTTTACTCAACACATCTTTCAAAAAATCTTATAGTTTTTATTGGTCTGACCCGGAGATTAAACCACGAACATCGAGATCTGCCTTATATGCTAAATCACTAGACTAACAAAGCAGTGATTTGATTATATAAATGACTTAGGAAATATCATCACTTTTTTACAACATATTTTCGTATGATATCATTTAATTCACTGACTATAAAAACGATTGAACGAATTACAATAAGCATAGTAGTCCATCCATTCATTTTAGAAAGAAATCGAAAACTCAGTGGCGACAACAATTTAGTAACATAGATAATAAATATATAATAGGACAGCTATTTAATGTATTCTCTCTGCTGCGAAACGTCTTCATGGCAACATAAAGAGCATCTCGATTATCAGGGACTAGATAAATACTGAATAGATATGGCCACAGGACTTAAAGTCAAGATACGGTCACGGTAGACTAAATTGTTACTAACATTGGAAGCCTTTTTGTCTGCAATAATATATTTATTGTTATTCTAACTATTAATTATACTAACACTTATTCTCGAAGGTAATATTGTGATTGTACTAACAAATGCTATTTGATCGCAAGCTGAACAGATGTGTAACATATCGAACAGATGAGTGATAGCTTTCTGTCAACTGTCCGTCTGCAGACCGCAGAGAAATGACCGGCAATATATACTGTGAAATATTTATGAAGTTCTATACCAACTTCGCGTGACCTAAGCTTAAATAAAGGTTTTTCATATTACTTTAGGGTAACGCTAGAAATGTTGAAACTGTTTTCATTTTACAAAATGTAACTGAACGATATATTTTTAACCTTGGCATTCGAAACTACTTTCGAGATGTTTTTAACAGAGTATTAAATTACAGTTGCGATAACGCGGTGCTATAAGTTTACCTTGAAGGCTAATTGTTTTATAATTAAACTTAAAAAAAGAACACATAGATGACAAAAAAGGTGGAGTTAGTATTCGATATATAAACTTAATTGTATATAATACATATTTATTTTATTAATAATTTGAGAAGAACAACTACTGAGGTTTTGCGAATTCAACATTATTATTTTAAGTAGGCTCTTAAGAAAATTTGTTTTTTGTATTTTATTATAGAAACGAACAACTTGCCCTTGTAAAGGTGAATTGACTTTGCGGAGACGGAAGTCTGGTATTAAATTATTCTTTACTTCTAATATTTATAATATATTTGTCAATTCATATATAAAAAAAAATTATATTATTATAGTAATACGAACGAGAAGCCTAAGATACCACAAAAGCGAATCAATAACCGACTTTGGTTATTAATGACGTCTTAATGACTATTAACGGATTCACGTTATAATTGCTGATTGCTCTTCGTATTCTACGACGCATGTGTGTGATTGATGTATATAACTGTCAATCAATCATACATATGTGTCATATCGCTTAACTACATTACATACTCTATGTACATATACAAACTATCGACTATTAACTAATTACTCATTCAATCAAACCAAATCTGTTTTATTCAATTAAACTTACATTACAATATATTTTTGAATCGTCTATATTTTATCTCAAGCGCCGTTTCAAAAAGCAGACGAGAAGAAACGGTGAGAAACTAGCGTAGTTGCTCTTTTAAAATAAAATAGATTTTCAATGATGTTAGTATTGATAATTATTGTTTCTAATCAGTCCTGTGTTGGAACTGAAGCTTAAACCTTCATCCAAAAAAATATTCTTTAAATGAGTGATAATCCAATTTTAATGAAGGAAGTAACAGTTCTACGGCTCAAGAACTATTGTGCCGGTTAACGAATATACTTTGAATTATTGTGGTCCGGGTTAATGGTCTACTATATTAAAAATCGCAATTATGCAATTGGCAGTCATCTCATCTGTAAGGAACAAGCCAATGGAACTTTCTGAATAACGCCTCGTAGACAATTCTACTAGCAAAACAACTCGGTACTTTAATATATTATCCAATTAAATATGTTAACCATGCACAGTAATCCAGTGTAATTATATATAATAATGGTACAAAGTACATTGATAACAATTAAATATTAATTTATTTTAGTTACTGAACGTTATAATGAGTCGAGATGGCTCAGTGGTTAGAACGCGTGAATTTTAACCGAAGATTGCGGACTCAAACTCAAGCAAGCACTACTGAATTTTCATGTTTTAGTTTGTGTTTATAGTTTATCTCGTGCTCGATTGTGAAGAGAAACTTCGAAAAGAACCCTGCACATGTCTTTTGAAAATCTGGCATATTTTTATTCACCAACCCGCCTTTAAGCAACGTGGTGGAATATGCACCAAACCTTCTTCTTCCAAAGGAGAAGAGGCCTCAACCCAAGAGTAGGATTCACTTTACAATAATAACCTATAATTATTTATTTTACATATAAATAGGCCCAGATGTAAGCATACACAGGATTGACAGCTGATCGCGTTCAAAGAGACTAATATATAGAGGGCTATTAAATTACGAGATAACGCTGATTTATAAATTATACAATAATTTACGTTTAATGTTTGCGAACGAACAGTAGCATTTGATATTGTTTATATTATAATAACATTTGCAAATTACGTTACAGTTTTGTAATTTAATATTGAACAATTGGCAGAATTTTATGCACACGCAAGTCTCCCCACGATCATATGAAAATTAAACATTATACGGCTAAATTCTCAATGAATTATAAACACAAATAAAGCAACTTCATAATTATGCTTTATTTGTATTCTATTAAAACATTTTATTATAACAATTTTTGTTCATTTTATTTCTATTTCATGTCAACTTTAAATTGTTAATTGTAATAAATATCAACACGATCCCGCAGCCTTCCCGATCCGTGCCGAATATAGCCATCGCAGTTACCCGGTGCCTCTCTCAGTGTACCTTTCTGAAGGTATCGGCTGCGTAAAAAAAGTATTTAATTATGATAAAATCTTTGTTCGAATTGATCATTGATCTGAATAAAAGAGAAATAAAAGAAAAACAAAGTTTACGCTGTAAGTTTAACTGGTGGTAGACCTTGGTGCAAGCTCGTCTGGGTAAATCACAACTGGGTAGATACCCACTCATTAGATATTCTACCGCAAAATAGCAATACTTGGTATTGTTGTGTTCCGGTTTGAAGGTTGAGTGAGCCAATGTAATTACAGGCACAAGGGACAACTTAGTTCCCAAGGTTGGTGGCGCTTTGGTGATGTAAGCGATGATTAACATTTCTTAAAATGCCAATGTCTATGGGCGTTGGTGACCACTTACCATCAGGTGGCCTATATGCTCGTCCGCCTTCCTTTTCTATAAAGAACCCCTAAAGGTACTACGGAACATCTTACTTTTAATTTTCAAGATTATCATTTGCCGTTCGCTTCTTATTCAAAAAAACTCGGAGATCCTTAAGATATTTGAAATATACAATTGCCTTGTATTTTTAACTTATCAAAATATTATTGTTAGAATTAATTTACATTCACCGAATTCAAACAGACTTCAAACTCTAACTTACGTATAAAACCTACGTTTTAATAAAAGTTTAATCGAATTTTTCAAACCAAGTAAATTAATTAGAAAATAATCATAATTGATCAGGCCACGTACCTATACCTGCGTGTGTTAATAATAAAAGGGACCTCCGTGTTTTATTTCTATATATCTCATTGCTTAAATGTAGTACCCGAGATGGCCTAGTGGTTAGAACGCGTGAATCTTAACCGATGATCGTGGGTTCAAACCCGGGCAAGCACCACTGTATTTTCATGTGCTTAATTTGGGTTTATAATTCATCTCGTGCTTTACGGTGAAGGAAAACATCGTGAGGAAACCTGCATGTGTCTAATTTCATTGAAATTATGCCACATGTGTATTCTACCAACCCGCATTGGAGCAGCGTGGTGGAATAAGCTCCAAACCTTCTCCTCAAAAGGGATAGGAGGCCTTAGCCCAGCAGTGGGACATCAACGGGCTGTTAATGTTACTGTGATTTCTGATTATAATTCATCTCGTGTTTGACGGTTAAGGAAAACATCGTGTGAAAACCTGTATGTGTCTAATTTCACTGAAATTCTGCCACATGTGTATTACACCAAGACGGATTGGAGCGGCGTGGTAGAATAAGCTACAAACCTGCTCCTCAAAAAGGGAGAGAAGGCCTTAGCCCAGCAATGGGACATTAACAGATTGTTACTGTACTGTGTTACCTGTTGTTATTTGCAAATCCTACTTGAAATTATTATTTTTTTATCTTCTCATTATGATGTTATAAGTTGTAATAAAGATTAATACAGTGCGACAAATAAATTTTGAATTTAAACTGCATTACTTTATAATTCAAAAGCTACTCTGAAGCAAATACGATAAATGATACATGACCATAGAGACCATAGATCTCTTACCATTACTCTGTATAAACACTGTTTATAGATGCCACAAGCCAACTTCTAAATTATTTTCACTTCAGGTTTATAAATACTTCATACTACAATCCAATCACGAGAATATGTCGAAACTACAACAATACATTGTCATGCTTAAATTGTATCTGTTTAAAATTTACGCATTTTTTTACTAAATACTTAAGAATACAGTTTAACTTCTTTTTTCTGAATTACTAGGCCAATGTTTTTCATTTTTTATATTTTCAGTTAATAGTACCTAACTATCCTTCTAATACTGTCTACTAATTCTGTCATACCGTGATTAGATATGTGTGCCAAATAAATAAAAATAAATAAATAGAGTTTCAAAAAACAACTACATCATATCTAGTATCTTTGTACACAACACATAAGAAAATATTTTTTATTATTTTATAACTTCGTTACAACCGGACGCCAACAGGAAACTCATATGCGCATAAGTTCTAAGTAAATTATTACTTTTGCTACGAATTTATCTTTCAAAGCAAAAGGTTGTTAGATTTATGGCATATGTTGGGTTACCTATTTCATTCGGGACCTCATATATGAACGTCCTTACTCGAATATTAATGGTTCAAGAGATCGACGACGAAATTTATCCATGTTATCTAGTTCAGATTTCTTAAGCCGTTTGATGAATTAATATATATTATTTTATTAACAGTTACAAATTATTTACAATAATATTTTTGTTAAAACTTCGAAAATATTATAATGTTTCAAAAATAGAAAAATATATCTTAAAAAATAAAAAAAAATATTTCGACAATTATAAGCGAAGCCATAAGTAACTGCTGGATTAGATTACGCTTAAAATACTGACTGTATGTTTGTTCTGATTTATAGCGCCTGTAGTACAGTAATAGTATATTTCATAAGAAGTAACTCCTGAATTACATTATAGGAGCGACCAAAAATATAAATTTTAGTGTTTTATAGTATGGCTTCCATCACTGCAAGATACCTGCTATGAGTATACTTTACTTTCAGGAATATTAACACCCAAGTGGAAAAGCGTACGAAAAATTAAACCTGTTTGAAATAAGAATTTGATGTTACTTGAAATCATTAATTTACCCGAAATGTATTCGAAAATCCCTAAGTTATAATTAACGCCTGAAGAAACGGACTTGTAACAGCTAATTAAAATTAGGCTGTAATTAAATATAAACAGTATAAATTTTAAAATAATAACGGTAAGAATCATGTTATTGATAAATTTTTTTTAAACCAAAAAATAGTTTAGTCCTTACTTTATAAAGCTTCAGAGCTCTAGGGCTCAAATCAAAAAGTCTAGAAATTGGCAGTGTCTATCTGTGTTCCTAGCAAAGCACGATAAGTGGTTAGTTCCCCATCTGAACATCGGATTATAAGAGTAAGGGAATATTTAGTGTCCCCGCACAGGAAGCTATTCTCCGTTGTAAGTAATCACCGTGATTCAAATCGGTCAGGAGAACTTCATCTCTTTTTTAAATTACAAAAACTGAAAAACTAAAATTACATAACAGGTACTTTACTTATTTTTTAAAAGAAATGGAAATATACTTAGTTCAGAAAAAGTAGACAAATTCAGTGTATAATTAAAACTTTCCGAAGTTCCCTGTCCCGTTTAATTTTATTTTTTCCAATATAAAAGTTGGCAACTTTTAAGCGAGGCTGACTCCTGACAAAGTTTCGTTTTACTGAATAAGACTTTCTGTAAATTAACGTGAATGTACACAAGAAATATGGTTACAATTTTACTATTACCTTTTTCAAATTAATGCTCTCATTCTTGACGCAATTCTGCAGATTTTTTGCGCACGGCCGACAACCACGGCAGCCACGCACAGCACCAAGCTTCTTCTAATGATGCGTCTCGGTCTATATCAATCTTGACATTCGGAGCCGTTTTATTATTCCAAAATGACTAAATTCGCACCGTACTTATAATGCTATTTACTTGTTACGGATCTGACGCACCACTACGGACTTGCCTGTATTTCCACAGACGATACTCTTGCCATGATCCATCGGTGCGGGCTCTTTAATTTTTATTTATATTGACATTTATTTATTTATTTGTTTTTGTTATATGAACCACCTACCTTATATTCTATATGTGTCTGCTTCGTTGGTCTAGTGGCTAGATATAAGGCCGCTGACCCGGAGGTCCTGGGTTCAATTCCCAGGTCGGGCTAATAAAAAGTTACTGGGTTTTTCTGTCATTAAATTCTCAGTAGCAGGCCGGGGTGTGGAAGTTGGATGTGTGTATACTCCCGTGCCACGGAAAGCACGTAAAGCCGTTGGTCCTGCGCCTGAACTCTTTCTGATCGTGTCGGATTGCCGTCCAATTGGATTATAAAAGCTAGGGAATAGATAGTGCACCTGTGTTTGCGCACACACTTGTGCACTATAATATGTCCTGCGAAGTTGGCTAATCTCCCTTGTGATTGGCCACCGTGGCCGAAATTGGTCTGGAGGACCTCATCCTATAAGTAAATCCTAACACCGTTGGTTGCCTGAAAGAGATCTCTATGTAGCGATAAGGACTCCAAAGTTGTATGTTACTTGTACACACTCGTTTTTCGATAAATTTATTCAAAGTACAGACACACGGTTTCTACTCTTTTATTATATGTATACAAAACGAATTCGAAATTATATTTAAATGACGATAACTTTTTTGACTGTCATCCGTTTTCAATGAAACAAAGCCTATACTAATTAAAAATTGTTGCTTTTTTTATATATAATAGGAAGGCGGACGAGCGTTTGGGCCACCTGATGGTAAGTGGCCACCAACGCCCGTAGACATTGGCATTGTAAGAAATGTTAACCATCGCTTACAGCAACAATGCGCCACCAATCTTGGGAACTAAGATGTTATGTCCCTTATGCCTGTAATTACACTGACTCACTCGACCTTTAAACCGGAACACAACAATACCAAGTACTGCTGTTTTGCGGTAGAATATCTGATGAGTGGGTGGTACCTACCCAGACGAGCTTGCACAAAGCTTTACCACCAGTAACTTACTTACCACCAGTAACTGGCTTAATCTACCTGTTAAAACTGTAAGAAAATCCGTTCAGTAATTTCGGAAATAAAATCGGAAGCGTGTACATATAGACAGACAGAAAAGCCAACAAAAATAAAAAAATTCATTTTTATGTTCTGTTACTCATTTTTTTAAAAGTTTAATCAATGCACAGACATGTTTTCCACTGCATTATTATATAATGTATAGATATAAGCCAGTGACAAATACGAGCACTTTTCGCAAATTGGAAAAATAGATCGCAAGATAGCATTGTGTAACATAATTCGGTGTTCTCAAGCCAGAATTCCTCACACGTAGTAAGTCTGAACCCAACGCCGTGCCGTGACAGAAATTTTATTTACGAAAATACACTAACATTATGGCACAATACCTAGAAGATGTGAATCTTAAATTCTTAACCAATTATTTCGAGTTCAAACCAAACACCACTGAATGTTCCTGTACTTACGATTAGTGTCTGTTTATAATTCATCTAAACTCCAAACCTTCTCCTCTTAAAGAGCAAGTGAGGCGTTAGCCCAGCAGTGGAACATTTACAGGCCGTCACTTTAATTTACACTAACATTACCAAAGCAAACACAAGACAACAAGGAACATTCATCTTTAATCCTCGGTACCTTCTTTGTGCTTTGCAAAATCTGCCTACTAAAACTGTTACACGGCTCATTTTAGTAAGCAGACTAAGTGTAGTCATTTGAACAGTAATAGTATTCGGTAAAAATAAACATTCTTTACGGAATTGATTGTTATTTAAATATATATCACTGTTTTTTTTTTAAATATAACTTCACTGAACTCACATCCCCGTTCTCAAACGTCTCTGATGAGCAACAGTACGGCAAATTCGACACGCTAAAATAGTTTAACGCAGGGATGACTACAACTTTACGTGATTTCCAAAGCACGGCAATGTAAATACTGACAACTTCCAACCTCCGGTCTGCTATTGTAAATAACTCGACAGAAAGACCCGACCGTCTTATAACTATCCAGTTAAACACAAGACGCAGTCGTATTGACATTTTGAGATATAGATAACGGAAGTAGTAGGTGTAGGTATATCAATATAGTTATATATTAATCCAGCAGCGAATATATATACGTTTCATGATTATCATATAAATATTATGAAGTGGTTAAATTTATTTCGTTGTCTGTTGTTTAAAAATTATTATAGAAAAGTCCACCGTGTAAATATATATCGCTTAGAAACAAGAAATATTCAACATTTTTATCTATTAAAAATTGGTGTCATATTATTATTATTATTTTGCCTGCAGCTGCTTTTTACTGGTGGTAGGGCTTTGTGCAAGCTCGTCTGGGTAGGTACCACCCACTCATCAGATATTCAACCGCAAAACAGCAATACTTGATATTGTTGTGTTCCGGTTTGAAGGGTGAGTGAGCCAGTGTAATTACAGGCACAAGGGACATAAAATCTTAGTTCCCAAGGTTGGTGGCGCATTGGATATGTAAGCGATGGTTGACATTTCTTACAATGCCAATGTCTAAGAGCGTTGGTGACCACTTACCATCAGGTGGCCCATATGCTCGTCCGCCTTCCTTTTCTATAAAAAAAAAAAAAAAAAGCTACGCCGTAGTGTAAGGGAAGGGGCAGGTGTTAGATCTATGTATTAAGTCAGGATGTAAGCTATCTCTATTCGAAATTTCATTCAAATCAATTCAGTAGTTTTCGAAGAGTAACAAAGATACATCCATCCATTTTAACAAACTTTAACATTTATAACATTAGAAGGATAATTAAAAAAATATCACGCGGTCAAACTTTTATTTAAGCCGTACGACCTCGAATATTTAACGGTTTAATCATACACGCACAATCCAGTGGGTATGATTTTAATCATACATACGTATGTATGTATGTATACTAATACACTAACCTCTTCTATAAGAGCTTTTTTCATCAAGTTGTAGTTACAATCATTTGAATAAATCAATTGATTGTTAATATTAATAAATTAATATACGTTTCAGCCGAGGTGACCCAGTGAATATCATGCGAAGATCACAAGGCTTAAAATAGACTGACGTCACGCATTTTCTTATGTTCTTATTTTATGCTTATTTATTACGCGCTCGACGATTGAAGGCAAGCAAAAAAAAGACAACATTAAACTGAATAATACACTGGTTTTTTCTAAGAAGAGGGTACATTGTTATTGTCATATTAATATATACTTATAATATCGGTTTTATCGTGCCCATTTCGTTATACATTCATCTTTCTACTTTATCAAAGTTTGACTATGTTTCTTAAAACCATTATATAGAAAATACTTAAAAGTTTACCAGGTGAAAGCTCATTCCATCTAAAAAGATTTGCTTTTACAAATTCCGTTCCAGATGGGTAAGTTTATTGTTTATTGTTTCCTCCGACCTATAAAAGTAACTTCGATAAAACAAACAAAACAACATCGCCACATTGATTACAGATTATTTATAACAACGAGTACAATAATATAAAACTAAATGCGACCTAAATATATATTAAGTTTACTTATAATATTACGATACAATTTTTAACGCGACTGATAGATACTTAAAAAGCTACTTTAAAAATAAATAATCCTTGTTTGAATAGCATTATTTATTCATATTAAAAACACAAATATATACATATGTACCTCGCACTCACACACGCTCAGTTAGACACATACACTTACACCACTTTTTTGTGTCTATCAATATTATAAATGTTCTGTTTTTGAAATATGTAGATTGTGAAGCTCTGATCTTTTGTTCTATGTAATTTATAATGGGAGAGGCTCTATATTGCTGAACTACATGTTCCAATCGGTGCTTAGTTCAGCAGTGCTGGCTTTCAATGGTTATGAATACTATTCATAGTTCTAGTACACTATTTACAAACACACCACGTAACGTTCCTCTAAATAAATAAATTAATATACAATTTATGAACAACACAAAATACGTTGTTATACTATAACATATGTCTGATTAACAAGCATAAAACTTATTTTATATTATAAATATATTATTGATGACCTCAAGAAAAATTTCAGTCACGGCGGCTATGTCAGAGATTTTATAGTGCACAAATGCGCACGACAGGTATTCTCTATATCCTCTCCCTTTTATAATCCGATGGGACGGCAATCTGACACGACCAGAGGGATATCACTCGTAAGACCAAATGTTTCACGTACTCTTTGAAGTACTGCACTGGAAAATCACTTACTCAAGACTGCTACTGATGGTTTTATACAGAAACTCGGCCTGACCGGGATTAAAACCGATTACAGGAACAGGTGAATCTGCAGTCTCTTAAGCTAGGCATAAAACTCACGAGGCGGTCACCGGGTAACTGTGTATATCTAATACAGGCTAATTTATTTTATGAAAAGTAATAAATTACAAACAGTATCGAGCCAAGCGATCGCCGCACGCTTATTTTCCCACGTTCTCATAATATGAGAAAACATTATGCCCCTATGCAAAGAGATAAGAGTGTCCTGTAATGTTTTTATCAGTTCCACAACTACTGTCCCCAATTACAATGTATATTAATATAATCTTAATAATATAAAATTCAAATGAATCAAACCAAAGTTGGACTTTGTTTTTTTCGTTTAAATATATTGTAAAGTTGTATCTATAAATAATGGATATTTTTTTTAAATTTCAAATAATAATTCATTTATCTATGAAGAACCGAGATGGCCCAGTGGTAAGAACGCGTGAATCTTAACCGATGATCGTGGGTTCAAATCCGGGCAAGCACCACTGAATATTCATGTGCTTAATTTGTGATTATAATTCATCTCGTGCTTTACGGTGAAGGAAAACATCGTGAGGTTTCCTCACGATGTTTTCCTTGCATGGAATTGGAAACCTGCATGTGTCTAATTTCACTGAAATTCTGCCACATGTGTATTTCACCAACCCGCATTGGAGCAGCGTGGTGGAATAAGCTCCAAACTTTCTCCTCAAAATGAGGAGAGGAGGCCTTTAGCCCAGCAGTGGGACATCCACAGGCTGTTTCGGTTCGGTTCGGTTACATCTTATTGTCTGTGGCGAACGAAAACATTGCCAGGAAACCTGCAAATGTCTTATTTCACTAAAGTTCTGTCACATGTGTACCTACCAACCCGCATTATTTATTTTATTTATTTATTTATTTTAAGGACCACTAGTAGCTACTACATGTTTTAATGACAAATGTAAAACAATTTAGTGAAAATAGCTAACATGTGAAGCTTTTTAAAATAGCCACAACAATTACAATTTTTGTTTTAAAAATACATTAACACATAATTATAGCAACATGAGTAGAAAGATTAAAAAAAAAAGTCCAAATTGGTACAAATTAAAGACCATAAAAAAATAAACATGCACTTAATAAAATTAAAATTAAAAACACAAATAGTTTGAATTGATATAGGTACAAATTAAAATTAAATAATTCATTAAATTCATGCAACGTTTACGTTACAAAAAATCACTAAAAATAAACTAATTAATACAAAATAAAATTAAGATAACATTATTTATTATTTATTTATTTATTTATTATTTATTTGCATCTCTCAACAATTCTAGCGCCCGTTTACGATAAATCATGGCAGAGTCATTAAAAATATCTAGATCTTGACAAAAACCATTGTACAACCGTGATGATCTAGGCATTGGTGCATTACATCCTAATTTCGTTTTTGATATTCTGACATCAAAAGTGCCCAGAAAACTGCGAACATTGCGCCTTGGAATACGATAGTATAACTTTTCAAGTAAGTAAGTACAGTCGATCTCGTTACGAATTATCTTAAATAGGAAAGAGAGATCTAATAATTGTCTGCGTACAGAGAGACTATCCATATTAAAGTCTTTCAAGAGATTGCTGTAATTTTTATTAGATTTATTGTATGAGGTTTTTTTGTTTCTGGATAGATGATATACAAATCGCTTCTGTATTCTCTCTATACGCAGACGATGTACATTGTAACAAGGATTCCACACAACACTACCGTACTCCAGTACACTACGCACGTAAGCGTTATAGATTATTTTTTTCGTGTTATTCGTGAAGTGTTTACCATTTCTAATTAAAAATCCTAACGTTTTGGAACTTTTCGTAATTATTTTATTGAAGTGCGGGACAAAAGTAAGCTTGTCATCAAAAATGACACAGCGTGAGTTAGAGCAGCGTGGTTGAATATGCTCCAAACCTTCTCCTCAAATGGAGAGAACGCCTTGGCCTATTAGTGGGTCATTTATAGGCTGTTATTTTTTTATAGTATATAAAACCCAAAATATATTTAAAACCCACAAAGATACCTAAACCAAAACGTAAAATAACACAATGATTTTATGAACAACGCTGGCAATCGCTTCGGAATTCTCACACGTACATACATATATATACCGGCACGTATCACATGATCCAATGCGACACGGCTGACGTATATCTTTATGATATTTCATCACAAACTTAACACAAAAAGACGTGGGAGACGAAAGACTGATGACTTAACGACGCCCGTCCTTTCTATCCTTATGGGAGTGACCGTGCGATACAGGTCACGAAATACATAGACGAATTGATAAGAGTATATAACTAGTGTTGTGTGCTATTTTTTGCTCAATTTGATTCTCATTATTGTGTTGTAAATAGGCAATGAATATGCAGAATAATAAGGAATAACAGCTATCATTAGTCGTAGATTTGAAGGTTAATAAGTGTATGTAAATGAATTATTATCAATTATTGTGACGAGGGAAGTTGCTTAGAAGAATGTAAAGCTGATTGTAACAGAGGGTCTCTGTTGAATACATACATATATTATATAGTTATATTACTATTTATGTTATTATGGGTGACTTTCTAGCACTATTAATAACTATATATTAACTGAACATAATGTACAGTACAGTAATGTAGAGTAACAACCTGTTAATGTCCCACTGCTGGGCTAAGGCCTCCTCTCCCTTTTGAGGAGAAGATTTGGAGCTTATTCTACTACGCTGCTCCAATGCGGGTTGGTAGAATACTCATGTGGCAGAATTTCAATGAAATTAGACACATGCAGGTTTCCTCACAATGTTTTCCTTCACCGTCAATCACGAGATGAATTATACACACAAATTTAGCAAATGAGAATTCAGTGGTGCTTGCCCGGATTTGAACCCACGATCATCGGTTAAGATTCACGCGTTCTAACCACTAAGCCCTCTCGGCTTTTAGGCCATCTCGGCTTTTAACGTAATGATTTTCAGCAATTTATCTGTACATTATAATTTCTTGAAATGTGTGTTATTAAAAATAAAAAAATACTTGTATTGTATATTATGACGACATATAATCTTGACCAGTTTCTTTGAGAGATCTAGACGACCATGGGCCTAATGTTTCCCAACCCAGCCCCGCCATTTAATTTACGTTAGTTTTAGCCTACAAAAAAATTATAATTTAATTATATAAATTAAAAATAATATCCTTTATTGACAAGCAACAAGCTTTATTTTCTGTAACGTTTTTTTTAAACGAAATAAATAGACATACAATCGTGTAAGCAACCATATGGTAAGTGGTCCATACGGCCCATAGTCATTGGCATTGAAGCAGTATTAATGCACCACCACCACCACCATAGCAACTGAGATTTAATGTACCTTGTGCCTGTAATTATACCTAATCGTTGGTCTAGTGGCTTGATATCAAGCCTAGACCAACGAGGCAGTCCTTAAAATTAAGGGTATTAAGTAGTAAAATAAGTAGAAAGTAAGTGGTGCCCAGACCACCAGTCAATACCACCGAGTTCTAATGTGACAATATGTATACGCTATATACAATTTATTTAATAATAACTGTCAGTATTGTAAGTAACTTAAGAATTATTTGTGCTTAAATAATTAGTTACCTTAATATTTTAATAAGACTCACCAAAGATCACCAATGTTTTTGCGTCCAATATTCGTTAATCGAGATGTTACTTTAGCCGATAAGGCCAGCAATGCAAGAAAGCGTGAGCTTCGTGACGAGGCGTACGATGTGATCATAGGAGACCACCAGACATGCTTAGCTCCCATGAATTACAAAGTATTCTCTAGGCACTAGGTGCAATACTTACTTCTACAGTCAAAATTCCTATGAGCCATGGTAAATTCTTACTTATCAATTGGTCCATTTGTTCATTTACCTTCCTATCGGACATAAAATAAAGTGCTCTTCATTTTAATGTCTTGCTGGTAAGGCTTTACGGAAACCTATCTGGGTTGGTGCCACCCACTGATAGAATATATATCTACCGCCAAGCAACAATGCTTAGTATTGACGTATTCCTGTTTGAAGGGTGAGTGAGGGACTACAGGCACAAGGGACATAACATCTTAGTTCCCAAGGTTGGTGGCCCGTTGATGATGTAAGGGATGGTTAATATTTCTTACAATGCTGAAGTCTATGGGTAGTGGTGACCACTTAACATCAGGTGACCTACTTGCCAGTCCGCCTAACTAACACAATAAAATGAAAAAAATGACATCGTACATTGTTTGTTCTCTTTATATGTTACATAAAGATAAACCTAAAAACCACTAGAGGATTGCTAATTGTTCCAGGGCGCACAAAGGCTTCATTACACTACGTCGCAACGTTAGACTGGTTAAGCATGTGTGTGTTAGACCCACTAACTTTGAGGTTTCTAATTACTAGCTGTGTAATTGAAATTGAAGGAGACATGTCCGCAATCGTTTTATTAAATTATATAAAAGAGAAATATCACACACAAACAAATATCTGACAGGTACTTAAATAAGGAATCAATCCGTTAGAATATGAATGGGGATTCCAGAAGATTAAAATCATCCCGGAACAAAAATAAAACAACTAACGTGAAAGGTGAGCTGAATAAATGCCAACTTCCAAACTCTGTTCTCTGGCTGTTAGTAAAAACGTTTAACAGAAAAATCTAATAACTATTTAGTGGTTTGACTCGCCAGGTATCTCTCCGGGATTGAACCTTGAAATCTGTAACCTTTTAAGCAAGCCACTGGACCAAATATGCGTTCAATAACATACATATCCTGTATAAATACCACGTTCAATACATGATGATATCACACAGCAATAGATCTTATCGAGAATAGAATAAAATTAAGTGCTATTTAGCTCCACATTTGGGTCCTCGGTAGTACTTAGTACAAGCTCATCTAGGTCCTTCTAGACATCACATATTCTACCGCAAAACTTTTTTGATGAGTTGTGTACCTACAGGTGACGTAAGGAATGGTTGATGTTTCTGCCCGTCGCTTCCAATTTTACCAATTCTATAAAATAAACACAATTACACACACATGGACCTCTTAATAAATATAATTAAGCAAATAATTTAATAAATATAAAAATAAAATGTAATAAACAAAGATAACCGTACTACACTACTCGGATATCAAGATTTGTAATTTAATTGATATAATTAAATATATAAAACATTAAAGTGTTAATTAACTTCGTATATGAATAATTTTACTAATATAAGACCGAATGTGGCCCAGTGGATAGAACACAACAGAGGTTGAGTTTAAGAAGATATCGGCTTAAAAAAACGACAAGAATATTTACCTTATTTTATTTATAATTCATCACTATATCTGCGGTAAAAGATCATCGTGAGAAATCTGAGTCTGATAATTTTGGGTTGAACGTAATAAAAAAAAAAATGCGGAAAAATATGCTCCATATTTTCCTTAGCACGAGACCTGTAGCTATATGGTGAATAAACTTATATGATTGTCTGGAGTCAGTCAGTATTGGCATATGTCATTTATAAAAAATTATTAACGAAATTTATAAAATAAAATGTTCGCAAAATACACAGACTACTCGTATGAGGGCTTCGCTAAAATTGTATGAAGCTTAGCGAGCACTATTCCACTTACATTTGATGAATGTATTTGAAGAGGCTTAAATATATTTAAACTAAAAGTACGAAAAGTACTTGAATTTTAATCTGTATGATATAATGTTATAATGTATTTTAATTGTAGAGTACTGGTAAATTTAATGATAATTACCTCCTGACTAATCAGACACGACGGCCATTATCGACAAAAGCTGGCTAATTGCGTAGTAAATATTACAGAAATATAGACAAATTGAAAAGTGGAGTGTATTCTTATGAAAGGTACATACGACGATGACGTCATCAAATAGGACAGACGACTTAAAAAGGTTCTTCTCTTGAGTAGAAGCTTAGAAGTGTATTCCACCAACACTCGCAGGTCCGTCGCGATGTTTTCATTCGCCGGCGGCGGTCGCACGACATGCGCTAGATTTATTTTCTCAAGTGATACACCATTAGACCGAATTTTATCTTATTTATTATTTAGTCATAAAGATAACAATATAATACATTTATACAATTCTTTATTTATATATCTCCGCCAGGCTAGTTAGCACTATTTCAAATCAAATACAGAACGTATGTAAATTATTTTCTTTCTTATCATTAAGTGAAAACTTTGAACAAAATAACATTTATAATTTAACGTTAAATAATATAACGTTTTCAAGCCAACGATTGTTGCAAATATCATGTTAATATACATTTACGAGGTCTCTGTCCGCATCAAAGGTGAATATAAAATGAAAAAAGTTTACCAAATCACAAATTCTTTGTTTTGAAGACAACAACAACAAAACAAGAAAACAAAGATTGTTTTGAATGAAAAAAATAAGTTTGTTGCAATTTGTTTTCGTTTATTAAATATAGAAAACATACATCACGGACCTTAGCGTATGATCTGTTTTAGATAATCTATTTTTAACTTTTCGTATTAAAATATTTGAAGCTGAGAAAATATTAATTGATAAGGGTTGTTACAAAATAGATACGTTATTCCTTAATTACATAATACATATATATTACGTCCATGGAAACTTAGTTGTACAGATATAGTCGCCTACGTTTTTTAATTAAGAAAAAGAGTATCCACTTACTTTTTGTCGGTTTTTCTTCATAGATTCTAAATCTAAGACTTAAATTTAAAATGACGATTCAAAAGTGCCAAGCTTATTTAAACAAAAATATTTTGTTTTGAAATTTAAAAAAAAATATCGATTTGATAACTAGAGCACATCATGTTGAGATACTTACGTAAGCTATATCTACTTGATATCGTCATAGACTTGTATATTAGACGAGTATACATAGCCGTGACCGTAAACTGTCACGAAATACATTTCTTACAGGACCCTAGATTCTTTTAAAAAAAGCCTCGGTTTCGTAAGAGAACAGGTGATAATTTTACAAATTCTTGTAACATAAGGAATACAGAATCTATACAAATAAATATAATTGAAGTATATTTCTGTAAACTGTCTCTTTTTAAGTTAATATGGCTATTTTTGAGATACCAAAACCAAAATAATCATTTTTATTATTTTAGTCTGCCGCTGCTACCTATTAATTTAAATATTTTATGTATGTACGTCATATTTTAAAGCATTTTCATCACCAACTGAATTCCACGCTGCCGAATCAGTGGGTTTTTCGAGTATAAAATATAATTTCTTTTCCAACACACATTTTTTCCCAAATCCAAGATATTGGCGAGTTGTAAATGTAGCTAATGGTATGTTTTTAATAAAAAAATACAAATCACTATGATTAAACAGGTATTTTTTAAATTATCTAGACAATAACGGTCTGTATTGAGTTCACAAAACTTTATTCAACATAAAATATGTTATAGCCATAGAACATGTTTCCGACCGTTAAATATAAAAAGGGAGTAAACGAAGTATTCACTTTGAAGTAAGAGGCGGTACACGAGCTGATTACCTACTTTCACGGTATTTCGAACGAGACCCTCATCACTCGTTTTTGCGTTTTTTGCTTGTAGATTTACAAATGCAAACGAATAGGCCAGCGCCCGACGCTTACAATTTTATACGAGGCAAAGATGAAGGTATTCTTTAATAAAAAATTCAATTGATATCTTATACGAGTATTACACGAAGACGAGACCAGAGTTATAGTTCAGTGGATATAACACTTGCATCTCAACCGAAGATCGCGAATTCAAATACGAATCACTCAGTCTTTAGTTGTCTTTATTTATTTCATAATTTCAATATACGTACATATTAAACATACGCATTATTATATTATATTAAGGATAATACTGATACACTCACTGTTATGTTAACTATATTTAACAAAATTTTATAATCCATCTTGTGCTCTTTAAAATGAGAGGATATTTATGCCCAAGACATTCGCTTGCTGTTGTTTTTATATAAGAACTATGTGACTCGGTTTAAGAAAAACAGATTTACATAGTATTTTACATACTAAATTAGGGGTTTCTGAATAGGAGTAGGGGTTTAGGGGTTTATGATGAGAAGTAGGTACTTTATGTTAATGAGCATTGTTCGTAGTCACGTTTTGCAAGGTAGAACAGGTTAACTATGGCCCAACGCAAATTGAATCAATAGACGCCGCTTGTTATATAACGGTACTGGACATACAATGTTAATTACGGCTTCTTGATATTGCCACAACCAAAAATGCTATCGGACAACTGAGACTGGTTGTTCCAGAATGTTAGCTCAATACCACAACGCTCATTAACACACCGCACATCGATACCTCTTAATGTACTGGTGGTAGGGCTTTGTGCAAGCTCGTCTGGGTAGGTACCACCCACTCATCAGATATTCTACCGCAAAACAGCAATACTTGATATTGTTGTGTTCCGGTTTGAAGGGTGAGTGAGCCAGTGTAATTACAGGCACAAGGGACATAAAATCTTAGTTCCCAAGGTTGGTGGCGCATTGGATATGTAAGCGATGGTTGACATTTCTTACAATGCTAATGTCTAAGAGCGTTGGTGACCACTTACCATCAGGTGGCCCATAGGAAGGCGGACGACCTTCCTATTTTATAAAAAAAAAAAAAAAAATATAGTCGGTTTGACTAGAAACTATCGGGTACCTGGTGCAAAAATTTGTAAAGGGAAAAATGTCTCGATAGTGAATCATTATGCTTTGATATTAATTCATTGATTCTCTTTTCCAGTATTTCTATAGCAAATTCGTAAATAATTTATACCAAATTGGCATAAGTGTTTCTACAATAGTGATAAATAATAATTTTGATTAGTAAATAAATGTGAATGATTACTTTTTTCGAAAAGAACCAGCCTGTTTATATCTCACTCCTGCTGCCTTCTCTCTTCTTGTTGAGATCGCTTGAAGCTTATTGTCACCATGCTGCTATCGCTGATGCGGGTTGGTGAAAGCAAATATAGCAGGAACTCATGCAACAGATTCAAATTTCTCATAATGTATTTCTTCGCCACAAGCACGAGTTGAATTATAAATACAAAAGTAATCACATGAAAACTCAAAAGTACAAATCAGAACCCGCAATCTACGGTTGAAATAATCATCAACTAATGCGCCATTTTGGAAAAAAATTTTTTTAAAACAAGTTGTCAAGTAAAAATAGCCATCCCGTACAAACAATGATTTCTATCAACATCGTTATTGCTTAATATAAAAAATATATAATAATTTATATATGCCTGATGTGATTGCCGTTCTACTTATTCATTTCTATCCTATGTTCCAATTTTTCAAATCAAAATTACACAAGTCTGACAGCGTCATCGTTCGCGCTGAAATTTGTTTGTAACAAATAATTGTAAGACATAAATATGTATTAAGTTTCTAATTTGTCTGTATTTCACAATTTAGTCTAATGAAAACAACGAGGCCTACTTGCCTCGTCATTTAATAGAATTAATATTGCAACCGATTTAAATATGTACCGCTTTATATAAAAAATCTTTAAAACAAACGAAAAGCTCTCAAAGGTCTTTGAAAAGGTTGCTACTAATTACTCAAAATTTAAATGATAGCAGTTCGCTAACACAATTCGGACAAGATTAAATTACAATTTATAAAATGTTCGACTCGAGATAGCTTTGAGGTAAATTTCCAGGGAAACTTGGATAAAGTAATTTTAACCGAACACAGTCTAACATTGTT
The DNA here is from genome assembly GCF_905147045.1 of Nymphalis io. Lineage (NCBI taxonomy): Eukaryota > Metazoa > Arthropoda > Insecta > Lepidoptera > Nymphalidae > Nymphalis > Nymphalis io. The sequence goes on along the minus strand of NC_065901.1, from coordinate 366,864 downwards.
AAAAATGACAGTTGGGTTAAATTTACTTTTTCATGGACAGTTCATTATAAAACAAAACGTAAAAGATATAATTATACACATTCAATACACAAAAATAAATTCCTGATATACGGATGATTAAAATTTAAATATATTTTATTTACGTAACCTCTTTTTTTTAAAGAAAAAATGGCCTAGTGGTTAGAACGCGTCAATCTTACTTCGGTTAAGATTGACGCGTTCAGATCGTGGGCTTAAACACGGGCAAGTACCACTGAAATTTCATGTGCTTAATTTGTATATATATTTCATCTCGTGCTGGACGGTGAAAGAAAACATCGTGAGGAAACCTGCATGTGTCTAATTTCACCAAAATTCTGCCACATATGTATTGCACCAAACCGCACGGGAGCGGCGTGGTGCAATAAGCTATAAACCTTCTCCTCAAGAAAGCAGAGAAGGCCTTAGCCCAGCAGTGGGACATTCACAGGCTGTTACTTTACTTACCCTCTTACAAACATATGAATTGTCATTTTCATTTATGTAAAGTAGAATGTAATGAAATTATTATTTATCCTGCAAGTCACCGGATACTAATTCAACGATTATTCACATTATTAGTCTTTATATTAGTTTATTAAATAATACTTATTTGTTGTAACAAGTTTATTTATTATTAATACAATGTTTGTAACTATTTCAATGTAAATAGTGTTATCGCGGATAAATATATTGATAAACATGTTATTATTATAAAAATACAATGATTGTAATATTGTAAATATGCCGAAGAAAGCTTCCAGTTCTGAGATTTTAAACAGCCCGAGTTACTTTTGAATGATAACAACATATTTAATATGATGATAATTTAATATTTCAACCTTAATATATTTCAAACTATAATATATTTCAAAATATAATATTTCAAACTTAATATATATATATATATATATATATATATATATATATATATATATATATATATATGTTAAATTGACATAAATAATTTGCTTACTTACTACATGAGAAATAATTTTATATTAAGGAAATGAGAATTTCAGAAAAGGATATTTTCAGTCTCGTAATTTTCAGTGTGATTTTTTCCTATGTCAGGTTGAAGTTTTGCTTTACTTCTCATCATTTATGCAAATCATTGTCGTTTGTACCGTTACATTGTGGTTCATATTAGTTGGTGGCGCATTGGTTTGGTGGCCAATCGAACTGATAGAAACATCAACCGTTCCACTTAGTTCCTGACTACGAGGAACGTTTAATATTTCTAATAATGCGAATTTCTATGAGCAGCGGTGACCAGTTACCGTTAAGTTGACCACGTACCACCACACTATAATATCTCCTATGTATTTGGCTAGTATCTCTTGATACAGTTGGTGGATGAACCCACAGTGCACTGCAAGTATTAATTCTAATGAACTACCCTCAATATTACAACAAATAAATATTCATAAGACATCATATTATTAGGTCTATGCATAAGTTTGATATACCTTATGTACTAGTTTATATAAGCTGATCAATCACAAACTTATTTCATTATAGTATTTCAGAGGTTCGCCTTTATAAATAACTCATTGATTAATAATAAAGAGAAGAAAAATACACTTGAAAATCGTAATATTCAATTCTAACTTTTTCATGTATGTAGATGTTGGATATTTGTATCGTTTGAAGCGTAGTTATTGTGATTGGAAAAGTTATAGATTCTGGATATCTGCGAAAATAGTTACGGAGCAATCAGATTGAAACGTTTCGCAGGTGTTTGTCGAACTTTCTCAACGATGTAACTTTTTATCGCATCATAAAGATATATTTTCTTGCAGCTTAAGTCTTGTGATTGATACAATACTGCAGCTCTATTATACTGTGCAGCAGTGAAAAAAAATAGTTTATTCTTTATCAAGTTGTACATAGCAAATACAGGTTGGGACCCTCTAGTGAGTATAATATAATACTCGTGACAGAAGGACCCGCTCTTCCATAACATACAATTCTGTCCATGTTCTTAAAAAGAATAAACAATATCTTACTATATACTAAAACTCACAATCAGTAGGTAAACTAACATTATATCAAAATGAATTTTACTTGTGTGTTTGTGTGTTTGTGTGTGTGTGTGTGTGTGTGTGTGTGTGTGTGTGTGTGTATGTGTGTGAATGTGTGTGTGTATGTGTGCAGTACATATAAACATGTACATATATATTTTTATTTCTTTCTTTTTGTATCTCTACAGACGTTATTTTAATGTGCCAGCAAGTCTTATTAGGCATCTCAATTTAAGGTTTAGGATTATGGATTGATGAAAATATGATATTCATATATAATATAAATATAATGAACATTATCTAAAATAATTAGTAATTATCTAAATAAGTATATATGTACAAAAGAAAAGAAATATATCTAGTATATCAGTTGTCTGGTTTCCATAGTACAAGCTCTGCTTAGTTTGGGATCAGATGGCCGTGTGTGAATAATGTCCTAGAATATTATATAATTGTTAATTGAATTCTTATGATCTATCGGTCTGAAGATTTGTCAATAATTCTCTGTTACGGTGGATGTTCGGAGTTTAACCACGCTGTTCCACAACAAGTTGCTGGATGTACACGGAGGTATCGGAACTTCATCCGATAGATGTTTTTTTTTATATTATTTTACTAATTCTATCTTAGTAAAAATACTAATTGTAAACATCTCCATACATACCATACATCTAGATACATTATAAAATCAAATCGAGCACAGCATAAAAGAGCAGTTCTTGCTCAGGAGTGAACGCGCAATCTCCGGTTAGTATAACGTTCTAGCTACTAGCCCGTTTTGGCTCGTTCTATTTAATATTCTTATTTAAATTTCAGGATCCAATTATCTTAATAATTGAATAATATAGATGGCATCACTTATTCATACACTCACATATTATAATATACACATACATAGACACTGATTTTGACCGATTTGTATCTTAGACAACCGAAGTCAATCAAAACAATGTGCGGCGTTTTTTCACGCCACAACAACTGTGCCTGTTGTACAAAACACAGGTACGGTCTTGCGTTGAATATTGCTCCCACCTTTGACATGGCTCCGCTGAGTACCTACTGGAGGCGTTGGATCGGTTGCAGCGACGTGCGGTTCGCATATTGGCGACATAAATGTTACAAACACCCTCGAGCCTTTACAATTGCGTCGAGAGGTAGCAGCGCTAAGTACTTTCTATCGACTTTATCACGGCGAGTGCTCTGAGGAATTATTCTCTCTAATTTCTGCTTCCCCCTTCTTTCATAAGTCTAAGCATGCTGGCTCTCGATGTCACTGCCTAACTGTGACATCAATTCCATCGCGCACAAAGCAATTTGGCAACTCCTTTCTTTGTCGCACTTCCAAAAAATGGAATTCTTTACCATCTCACGTGCTCCTCTCCTCTTACAACAGAATATTCTTCCCGACTGTACTGGCCGTCGTCGCGTTTGGACTCTACTACCACTTACATCAGGTGGAGTAGTCATTTGCCCTCCCGGCGCATATATAAAAAAATATTAAAAAAAGTAGTGTTACCAAAATCAGCGTCATGTATCAATTATGCCCACTAAATGTCATATAATATATATATTATTAATATGTTAAATCTCGATCAATATCGGCTATTCGCTGGCTCTGTTTAAGTTGATTGCGGGGTTGTTCTCATGTCATTATATGGATTGTAGAGCATGTAGGTCCTAATGGTAATAAAACTTACAACTTCATAGATTATTGCGCATTTTAGAAATTAAATTGATGGAAATAATATTTCTAGATAAACCGGTGATCGGTCCATTTAAAAATAGTTTTTTTTTTTTTTTTGTTATTTATTCATAATGTTTATTTTAAAAAAAAGTATACTAGTATGTCTATTGTCACTATAGAATATTTATACTTATATTTAATAAGGCTTTGTCTTTTTAATATCCGATGTGCCAGTGCAAATTGTATAACGCCAGGCAACCGCCTGTCTTACGCTGCGCGCTGCGCGTAATTTGTCATTGTACAGCGTTCATTACTTAAGTCCCTTCGCTCCTGCGCTTGTCTAATTGGAAGCTAATTCCATTATCACCGACATTCTATATATAAACATTATATATATATATATATATATATATATATATATATATATATATATATATATATATATAAGAGAAAAAGAAGAGAAGAATATATATATATATATATAAAATTCAAACCGTTTCATAACATCTAGGAGTGAAGATAATTAAAACCCCTATCAACCTTTGTTCACCCCGTAACATCAAGTGACGTCGAACTCGAGTACTGGGAAAAAAACTGCCACATACTCAGTAATTAACAACTCTGGACATTTAATCGAGACGAACTCGGAAAGCATTTATGTGTAATCAATTAAAATTTGACAATAAACAATATACAGTTTAATCTAATATTTATTAGTATACTATTTTTCGCCTGCAGATTCGCTCGTATTTTAAGAGACGGAGGCAGATGTTATGTACTATGAAGTACTAGTTTTTGCCGTAACATACACACAGACAGACTTTCGCATTCATAATATTAATATAGATTTTACCATGTTTATTTACTATACAAATAAGCCGAGATGGCCTTGTGGTTAGAACGCATGAATCTTAACCGATGATCGTGTGTTCAAACCCGGGCAAGCACCACTGAATTTTCATGTGCTTAATTCGTGTTTATAATTCATCTCGTACTTGACGGTGAATGAAAACATCGTGAGGATACCTGCATGTGTCTAATTTCATTGAAATTCTGCCACATGTGTATTCTACCAACCCGCATTGGAGCAGCGTGGTGGAATAAGCTCCAAACCTTCTCCTCAAAAAAGGGAGAGGAGGCCTTAGGCCAGCAGTGGGACATTAACAGGCTGTTACTGTTTTTTTAATTAGTTAATAAATAATAAGACATATTATCTATAAAAGCATTATATAAATGATAAAAAAACTATGAAGTTAATTCGTTGAAATTCATTAAGGAGAGGTAAATATAACTTTAAGTAATTAAAGTATAATAAAATTAGAAAGAGTAATTAAAACAAAGTTTTTCATAGTTATTTTCGATGGTAAATTTCTAATCGATATACATTGAGGTACATCAATCATTTAATCTTGTAAATTATTATTCAATAGAGATATTCTTATTAAAAATAATGAGTTATCATATTTCAAACGAACTAGGTCGTTTAGAAAAAAACCTCTAAGGTTCTAGATAAAGTTAAAGCCGTTTTATGTAAAAGGACTACGTTATAAGACGCTTTAAGCGAAAAAAGACAGCAAGTACGATAATGTCAGGCAGGATTAGCTTCTAATTAGGCTTTGCGCGCCATCGTGCAGACGGTGGAGCGCATCGGCTTACATAATGAACGGTGTACAATGACAAATTACGCTCAGCGCGCAACGCACAACTTGCAAGCTATGCAATCCTCTTGTTTTATATTTTAATATTCGTGCTAAAATTGTTTTCATTTAGCTTATGTTTATAATTATTTATCATCTGTAAATATATCGGTCAGATATATTTATAGTTGCATAATAACATGTACCTTTAGTTTAATTAAGCTTAATGATATCGAAATTCTAATCTAACAAAAAGATTGAGAACGAATGTTGAATGAATTAAATTGGATACGTTATTATGTGATGCAAATTATTCTTTAACTATATTATTGTCTATAATATTGTATGTAAAAAAGTAAAAGTAACAGCCTGTAAATGTCCCACTGCTAGGCCAAACTCTCTACTACTGAGGAGAAGGTTTGTTGGTTACTCCACCACGCCACCATTACAACGCGGGATAGTAGATACACGTGGTGGGTTTTCTTCCACATGCAGGTTTCCTCTACCGCCGAGCACGAGATGATAAACATAAATTAAGCACAGGAATAATTCAATGGTGTTTGCCCGGGTTCGAACTCCGAATCGTTAAAATTCACTTCTTCTAACCACTGACCTAATATTGTATGTAATTGTAACGTGCAATTATAATGTCACTTCTGTAATCAAAATATCCCGCGAGATAACTTCTCTTTAATTAATTATATTTAAACACATTCTAAATACAATATATCCTTGTAATTACTACCTTATTTTTTATTGAAGCACTATCGATCATTTTCATATATTTATTCTACTACCTGCTAACTGTAGCCATCTGATCCGGAGGTAATATGGCAATGGTAGCTTCCAAATTACACCCGTAGATATTTCAAATTTGCTTACTACCCGCAGTTAAAATAATTAAAAAAATTAAAAATATAATCTTCAATATAAACTCATTATAACTATCGTTGAAAAATGTAGCACCTAAGCTTCGAGAGCGAGTGGCATTATTATTTTATATAAATACCTAAATAAAATAATAATGTATGCACATATAAATGATGACGTCATTATCCTGATCCATGTCGGTTCTGGCGGATGTAGAGTGCAGTGTATGCGCAAGCACAAGTTCATTATCTATGCCCTTAATCTCATAATCTATTTAGACGCAATTTAACACTAACGGAGTGACATTAAGTATAGAACGTAAGATTTACGTGCCCTCCAAACCACAAGAAACACCGCTTAAAACACTTTGGGAAAAAATATTGATATTTTAAAATAAAAAAGAATGAATTTTGTTGACATTAGATACTCATTTGTATAAATATAATATGTAAATATAAGTTGTGAAATGAAACTCGATTCCATGAGGCAATAAACAGTGATTTCGGGTAAACAGTAAATTATCCGAAACCGGACATTGAGTCCGATTTATGAAGTACGGCGGGAAATAAAAACCAGCTTACATGATGTACCGGAAACCGATGGAGCGAAAATGTAATCGAAAACTTTCAACTGTCACAATAAAATATAAATAGAATCATGTACGTACAGTTTCATTTAATTTCAACAATAATATTGAAACATATCGAATTTCGTTGCACTATTTTGTTGTTTTTTGCTACTAACGGTAGTAAGCTACTAAAGGTAATTAATGAAAAATATATTCAATTTTCGGATGGAAACCACAATTGTCGAAAAACTTTTAATTTTAACAGAATTGAAACGTTCAACACTTCACACTTCAAGAACAGCCGCAACAATTGAAATCAGTAATTACGTCATTAAAATGGCAAAACATGGCAGAGACTAAGGCATGAACGGCTTGTTCAAGGGAGTGGGGAATTTGAATAGTAAAGCTCCTCCAGTGACAATGGATACACATCGGCAATCATTATATCAGTTCAGTTATACTTATAGCTTAAATCTAGTTCTAGTAAAACACAATTACGTTAAAATAGTTCACGGACGCTGTCTTTGGAGATTCAATAAATAAATATATATGTCACGGATTCAAATGGATTGCCAGTTTAATGGCCGCCATTGTCGTCCAATATGTTGATTTTATTAAATCAGTCAGTGCGCACGACCAGCGCTGGCGCTGTCCTGAGAGCAAGAGACCAAGTGTGTCACTCAACAAACGATCACACGCGCTACTGACAGATACACCATTATATTTTATACTTCCATCAGTCAGCTGTACAATAAAATAGGCACCCGTCTTATATTTTCACAACTTGACGTCTGACAACCGACCAACCTATATACATCACGTTGTGTGGTGTTGCTATTCTAATAAGTGAAGTCGTATACCCGCTTAAATTTTTTATCTCTGACATATAAAAATTTGTTGTCGTCACGAGAAATCCAATCGAAACATCAAAATTGATGGTTATTAAAAATAATTTTGTTTTGTTTGTTTTGTAAAAATAAGTTTGAAATACAAGCAAATAAACAAAATAGAGTTTCCTTAATAATATGAATATTCGTTAATATTATTATAACAACATGTAATAGCAACGTGGGATTTGAAAGCGGCGAAAAGTTAACTTATATATTGCCAATAGATGTTTCAGGTCAAAACAGCATGATCCACTAGTATTTGTACATTGGTAGCTATGATTTTAAAATAAACTATCACTGATCAAACTTAAAAATAAATATTCGTTATATTTAACAAACTGGTCACACCAGAAAGATTCAAGGCCGTCGAGTGTATAATGTAAACATAGCTTTTATCAATATACCACTTTGGACTTGACTTTGTTTTTAAATTTAAAATGACGCCATATATATTATCTTTATGTGCAATTAAAAAATAAGAATTATACATTACGAATAATAACAACAATAATTGTAGATTTTATCAAAACATTCACTACACCCGAAAGAAATATTTTTTATGAATGTTTTACAGTAAGCTGGTGACCACTAATTAGCATGCGCATTTGCTTATCGACCTTCTTACAATAAACAAGTAATATAAGAGTACGTTACTCGCAAATTACTGGTAACAAAGAAAGCCAAACAGGGCTTCTACCTGTCTTTCATAATGCTACGGATTTATTAAAAGGTATGTACATTTGTAGGTCTAGTTGGTGAAATTTGTTCCTTAATAAAGGAATGACAAACTGTCGACGATCGACAGGCGACACGAGTGTGCGAAAAATAAAACAATATAAGATCTTGCTTCTCCTCCGAGTCTCATTTTAATTACATTTCGAAGATTGTTTAATTTTGTCTAAAATAATAACAAACGTTGTTTGTTCCTGTAACTATTTTAAACATGTGTTAATTCATGTATTATTAATATAATAAATATTATATTAGTAAAGGTTTTTTAATGTAGTCACTACCACCGCCAATGGACACCTGCAACACCCGAGGACTTGCAGGTGCGTTGCCGGTTTGTCAATGACATAACGGATTAAGGTCTCGGCGTCCTTGAAGAAAAGTATGCTTATTCCACCACGCTTCTCCAATTGTCCACTAACCACCAAATTCTATATTGTAGGGTTTCATTGGACGATCCGCACGTCCACCGAGCACGTTATACCAAATAAATGGAAAACTCGGTTGTTTGCTTGAAATAACAACATCTAAAATGGTAAAATAAAACCAATATAAATCAACTAAACTGTGTCTGTAGTGTGTTATAACTTGTTCAGCGAAAATGTTCTCTTGAAAGTAACTGTTCCTTGGATCGTGTGTACCTAATGTTTATAATATCTTTATAAATGTATGAAATGTTTGAAGGAACGTTTTTTGATACGACCAGTAGAACTTATTAGGTTTAACCCAATGTAAATATATTGCGAAATAATATATTAAATAAAATATTTTTTTTTAATTTTTTTAAATGCAAAATACCGCATAATCGTAATTGTAATGTATTTGAAGTCCTGTAGATAAAATACCTACATTTGAATATTGTTTAAATGTTAGCATCAGTCTTTTTAAATTGTGAGCGGCCACTCCCAGTGATGTATCTCCGTATTTTAAGCTGTCACGTAGAAGCATTTGAAATATATTTGTATGCATCCCAGGAAATTGGCTGTTTTGCATTAGGAAACGGTATTACATTTTGCATAAAATATTTAAAACTTGTATTGTATGTTGACTAAAAATGTTTCTCATATAAAATTGTAATGTAAAATATACTTTTTAATTTATTAAGTAAATAAGTATGGTGATGTTCTCCAGAACGATTTTGTGCTCATCTCAAACGTACTAGTTAGCTTCAAAGGACATATTACAGGACACCAGTATGTGCCCAAACACAAGTGGATTCTCAGACTGTCGGAGCGATGATACAATGCGACCTGAAGTCAGGCGTAGCACAATAACGTTATTGCCAACTTTCAGACTTTGGGCTGCTACTCAGAATTATTAAGCAGAATCCAATAACTTTTTATTGGCCTGATCCAGAGTATGAACCCAGGACCTCGAAATCTGCAGCCTCATAAACTAGCTACTAGACGAAACAGGCGGTATTTATATAATTATATTTTATATAGGCTATAAAATGTTAGCGCGACGTAGATTGTCGACCTTTGTCAGTCAGCGTTAAGTACGAACGAGATCGAGCGACATATGCGGCATATATAAGAGTATAATAACGCTAAAGTAATTAATTATTGTAATCCCTAATTAATGTGATACAAGCGACTGTGAATATTGTAATCCCTTCTGAAATATCCCAGGATTATTTATTTATGCACTACTTTATTGCAAAACAAAATAAATGGTGGGCTTCTTATATATTTGTCTATAAGCCAACGAAGGTTCAATAAAGCGTTCAGTAAGAGAGTGTTTTGAATTAATAAAAAAAATTGCAAAAATATTTTTTACCCAAATACGTATATAGATAGCATATATAATATAAGACGTATCTTCCCTGCCATGACACTCAGATTGTCATAAAATTAGCATGGTCGTAGTAAAGTTAGACATTCAATCAAAAAATAAAATATCCGGGGAAGAAGTAGAGCTACCGAAATAGCTTGCAGAATTGACAGACTAAAGCAGCAGTGAGCTGGTCACGTATCTCAAAGGACTAATGGCTATTAGAGCAGACAAGTCCTAGAGTGGAGATTGCGCATCGGCAAACGCGGCATAATGAAACCACCAACCAGTTCGATGACTTAATGAAGGTAGCTGGGCACGAATATATTCGGAAAGCCAAAAACCGGGGCCTTTGACGCACCTTGGGAGAGTACAATATCCTGTTAGTTACGGGAATTGTACTTAGATATATAAATAGACTTAATAAATCCATATATTTTGGACATTATTACGTATTTTTAATTTTTTCAGTATAGAATGTTCTCATTATGCCTTTACTGTTTCAGTTTTTTGTCAATAATCTTATTTATTTCTTAATATAATATTCCATTAACGCAAAGGTCGAAAAGGCATGCCCTTCTACAATAATGGAAGGGAGCTTCTGTTTACTATACTATTAATCATTCCGTACAATGAAACAAGTTTCTTCACTACAGCCATTTTACTTTCATTATACGTAGTCATTTAGATTTACCTTTTTAAGGTCAGGCCTACTTTGTCAGCATTCGTTTTAGTTCTAAAAATATCTATCAAGCCCATTAAAGTAAAAAGCCTCCTCGCCTCTTAACATTTGAACTATATTGCTTCCATGCGAGATGTCGGTATGTGACCATATTATATTATATTATATATTATAGACGGATATCGGTATGTGACCATATTTCATCCGTCGCGGATTATCTATTTCTTTTGAAATATAAACATAAATATAAATAATAATTAAAAATATTTATTATCAATAGAATTTAAATTGTTATAAAATATTTTATTTATATATATTACTTAATATAGTTAGGTATTATATATAACCTTAAAATACAAGGGCATATACAGCTCACGCAATTGAAGAGTGGAAATAAACCACAATCCCAACTTCAATCACGAGGGTCAGCCATTATTCCCAAGATAATAGGACAAGGAGAACATAGACCATTGAAATCAACGAACACAACGGGGGGCGTAGCAGTGACAAATTGTCGTGTTTCTCACCGGACATGCTCCTCAAACAATCGCACTAACGACGCTCTAATGCACTTAGGAATATGGCGATTATTATCATAACTACACTGGCCATTACTCCGGCTTTTACTCGCCAGGATTACTTGTCAAGAACAGACTTTGAAATCGCTTTGATATATGCTAAATAGAACTGCATGCTGGACATCAAATTAACGACTAATTATTTTAGCAGTAGGTACTTGTATTTGTGCTTGTCAAATTTAAGAATGCCTCCGCTTCTAATGTAGGTGTTTGACGCATATAGTCATACTTATGAACACTTATAAATGAGTTTTTGATTAAGATCTCGTCATCATTATTATTATTATTCATCTCGTGCTTGACAGTGTAGGAAAACCTCGTGAGGAAACCTGCATATGTCTAATTTCACTGAAATTCTGCCACATGTGTATGCCACCAACCCGCATTGGAGCAGCGTGGTGGAATAAGCTCCAAACCTTCTTCTCAAAAGAGAGAGGAGGTCTTAGCCCAGCAGTGGAACATTAACAGGCTGTTACTGTTACATAATTATGAAAAAATAATATTAATCACACATTTTTTGCCAAATTAGGAATCGATGTGATGATTGGTACATTGACATTCCAAGCAATATTAACGATTCATGATTCAAACATTTATTAATTTCATGATTCATATAAGGTGTCTGTATTCACCGCCCATGAAAACTAATACATTTTCCTTTGTACTTTGTACTACAAGCCGTAACACAATAACACAGAGTATTGATATTGGACTGTATAATAATTCATGAGTATTAGAAGGTCTAGCACAAAGCTCTGACCACCGAGCAAATGATTACAATATCATAAGAAATTGATTATAATGACATAAAACGACATCTTCTCGCCAAATCTCACAATTTTGGAACCACATTATCTACCAGCAGCTACAGTATTAATTGGCTGTATCATAAATATTTTGATTATATATTTGATTTTAATTACCTAGACATATCATAGCTATTTTGATTATGTATTTTATTTTTACCTAGTTTTATATTAGCGATTTTATTTATATATCTAACTATATTTAAAAGGTTATTTCATAACAATTTTGATTATATGTCTGATTATATTATTTAATGAATAATTGTTACGATTAAAAGTAAACAGTTTTACCCAAAGCGCTTAATCTCTGATTTACGCACCCGACTGTGGTTGAACAATTAAAAGCAATTTATTTTTCCCAGAGCACTTTTTTTCATTAGCAAATAGGAATGACGTGTAAAATAACACATTCCGAGTGACGAGGGTTTCCGTAAATAACCATAGGGAAGTAATTATACCGATGTATATAAACGTAAATTGCAAATGAATGACATTAAATAGATATACGTGAATTGAAATATACGGCACATCACTCGCCTTTGTTTTCTTAGCGTGCAGCGCGTTGAAATTAATCATGATTTGTTTGAAATTTAAAAGAGAGCTCCGAAAAAGTAATGTAATAAATTATTTTCACAAATTGCATCATTCTTCTGGGACTGCCCGTAATTGCTATTTGTTCAATCGAATGAACGTTCAATATTTTATGTGTTAAAGGTTATTCTTTCAATATTATCGAACCATACTCAATTTTGTTTTTTTGCAAATCGCTGTCAATTTGTCATTATAGGTATATCTATTATTATTTAAAAAAAATTATGAACAGCTAGCTGATACCAGGCATGCGTTGCAATGCTTCTTTGTTTATTAATTTTTGACCATTACTGATATAAATATTACTCTTCTAATATTTACAGGATCTCAGAAAACGTTTAAAATACCTCTGTTGTTAAATTAAAAAAAAGGAACGCTTAGGTGCAAAAGGCTATTATACAATTAGTGACGTTAAGGATGATAGCACACCTTGGGAATGAAGCGACCGCCTCGTGGCTATTTTTTTTGAAAATTTGTAAACAAGACGTGATACAAAAATTCGCTGAGTTTCTTTCGCCGGTTCTCCTCAGGTCCGAATGTCTTTTCTGAACTGGTGGTAATTTCAAATTTCACAATCAATTAGTAGGTGTAAAACTTCTATGTTAAATTAATGATTTTGATTTGATTTGATACGTTGATTTATGCAAGTCGAGCCTTCATGCACGCGTCATAATTATACAATGCTCTAATTTTTAAATATAAATTAAATTTATCTGTTTTAATACGTACAGTTAATACATAAACTATTTAAAATCAAAAATTGCTTAATGATATACGCACTGACTGTAAAATGCTGATTTTAAATAACGAAGCAATTATGTTAACGATCAGCGACGAGAAAATAATACGCTTGTTAATAATGATGATGTAAAATAAAATGATATACGTCCGATTCATAAGTGTGCGGTATCCAAGTGAATCCACTCGTAAATAAAATTCTACGAAACGCTTCGCCAGCAAAAACAGGACAAAACAAGCTTTTAGTTAATGCGCATCATATTTCACTTGGCTACGGGATTTCCGAGTCGTCCTCATAAAGCGACATTACATTTCCCGGTACATCTAGTACAGAACGAATGATACTAATGAATGGACTTGAATGAGATACGATTTATGTATGGAATGAAGTTAACTAGGTTCTATTATACTCTCCACTCATAGGACTTACGAATTGAATGTTAATTATGAATAAAATTTCAAACGATACACAAGTTCGTTATTTTTTTTTAATTTATTAAATCAAAGCAAACGCATCAATGAGCCACCTGATGGTCACCACCGTCGATAGAAATTGGTACCGTCAGATATATTACTTACACGGCAATCGTGTCACCAACCAACAAGAACGATACGCAAAATTATAAAAATTTTATTATTCGCTGTTTGGATTTGCCTTCCTATCGGATTATGAGAGTGAGGTAATTGTGAATGCAATTGTGTTTGCACACTTAAGCACCATAATTGTTCCCTGCGTGGTTGGTTTTTTCCGTGGAGAATTGTTATGACCGAAATCGATCGCGAGAACACCATTGATCATTTTTTTTACATTTCCCTTAATAATTAAGATTAATGTTTAATCACAAGGCCAACTTAATTTTATCATCAAAGCTGAATCTATTATTGTGACATTCTGCAAAATACAAACAAGCAAAAGTACTTCCGATTTATAACAATTTTTTTTGTTTTATTTTAAGAAAAAACATAATTTTATTTGTTTTGAAAAAATGAATTATCTTAAATATCGCGTACATAATTAACACAAAATATATCTGCATTTTAGGCTCCACACGATCAACTTTATATGATAACATTTGGCACACGCGCTCCTTGGCAAACGATCTACAAAAAATATATTATCAAACCTTTAGTTTATAGAAACAACAATTATATTAATATATAAGAACTTTAATAACAAAACAAGTAAAAGCTTAAAAACTAAAACCCGACAACGTAAAAATCGCGCTCTGAAAAGTATGGCCTAATTTTATAAGTTTTATCCAATTATATCTAGTTAATTCAAGCAAAGCAGCGGACAAAAGATTAAGCAATTTTATTTGGTACCCAAAATAACTAACTTAAAAAAAATAGGACTTATAAGACTACGAATATGACTTTGTGGGCGCCACATTGAATTAAGAGTGACACATAGCCTTTAATCAGTGGACGGTCAAGACGCTTTTAACTATTCAAATCGATTCAAAAGCAAAGTAGCTTAGAAGTTACGCGTGTTCACGATGATCAACTTACATACATACATGTAGATACACATACATGTACCTGATGTATGTTGTATAATAATACCAATGCCATCTTGACCAAAGCATTATTGACGCAGGAGTCATCAGCGACCAAAAAATTTAATAACTTTTAATTAACAGAAATCGGAAAAACAAGCCGAGGCCTTCAACTTACAGCCTTATATAATTTTGTTCAAATGATTCCTAACTTACTTTTTTTCGATATTGCGCTAAAACAAAAACTAATACTATAAATGATATTATATACCACAATTTAGCATACATGCATTTGTACGTCCGTTTTGTCACGGGTTAAACAATCGTGACTGATATATGATCCAATAAAAGCAATATGTGAAGGATAGCCTACATCCTATTAATGTCACGCACAGAACAGTTCGCCCTTTGTCGAAAACTATTTGTATTGACATTCATTTATCAGATACACTGATTGTGATGTCGAAGAACCTATTGCCAATTTATAAAAGAAGCGAAATCAAGACGAGAATATAAGTATTTAAGCGTGGTTATATTTATTCATTTGGTAAATGATTTTATGTATGTATCTGATATGTATGCTTAAATCCAGCTCCTTATGACTGAGATTTTTCATGTGATTATTTTCTTAATTCATTATATCATAGTCGGTGAAAAAAATGACATAAGTCGGATGCAATTTTGTGTTATGGTAAATTAAGCTTGAAACTTTAAGAAGTCTTATGTATATAAGTAGCTGTATGTATATATCTATCTGATTTGACATAATCATACTTTATGTAAGTATGATAAATTTAGTAAATTCTAAAAACATCAATAAAAATAATTGAAATGGCATACGGTCTTACCCCGAAGACGCGCCATTAAACGTTGCATCTATATTTTTTTATCTTTAATTTATTTCCACTTAACAAGATATTTATAATATCTCTTATTTTACCTTAATAAAATAGCACAATTCGTATCTCACTCATAAAATTTTAATATCCGAAATACAGTAATAAATAATCTAATTTTATACGTGAATCATTTAATTTTTTTAATTATTACAGTCAATGTTCGCGTGAATTTGGAGTGCGTTCAAGATAGGTCTGAACAAAAAAAAAAAAAAAAACTTCTGTGGAACTATTGTGAAAATAGTGTATAAACATTATATATATGATTTATTAACAAGTTAGTTACTCGACAGTTCAGTACGGGGTAAGGAGAAACTAAAACAGATAGAGTATATTGTTCCGATAAACTATTCAAACGCTCTTCAATTTACTGGTGGTAGGGCTTTGTGCAAGCTCGTCTGGGTAGGTACCACCCACTCATCAGATATTCTACCGCAAAACAGCAATACTTGATATTGTTGTGTTCCGGTTTGAAGGGTGAGTGAGCCAGTGTAATTACAGGCACAAGGGACATAAAATCTTAGTTCCCAAGGTTGATGGCGCATTGGCTATAAGCGATGGTTGACATTTCTTACAATGCCAATGTCTAAGGGCGTTTGGTGACCACTTACCATCAGGTGGCCCATATGCTCGTCCACCTTCCTATTCAATAAAAAAAAAAAAAAAATTCAAAGTTAAGAATAAATAAAAAGCAACGAAGTAACTAACAGCCTGTAAATGTCTCACTGCTGAAAGGAAGCCGTAACATACTCGATCACTTTTTGCTAATGCCTTCCTTGGACTCGACTGCTTTAGTCCGTCTATGAATTAAGTAAAGTAGAAAATCACCAGCAAGGCGACTCCTATACAAGCTGTACTGGCAGTAGCTAATCTGCTGGTGCTCCTCTAGATGCTAGCTGGCATGATGGACTCCACCACTTTGACAATAAAGCGGTGAAGCTATAGTCTTATAATTAGCTGAGTCTGAGCGGTTGCCCTTTTTGGAAATCGGATGCACCTAAGCAGTCTTCCAAAAATTCGGGGCTAGTCCTAATATGTAGGAGTTCTGGAAAAGACGCGTTGAAATCATTACCAGCTCTGGAGAAATCAGCACGATCAGAAAAATGCTATCGGGCCAACTCGACTTATGAACGTTCAAATATAGAAGCAATCCTGCAAAAATTGACAATCCGAAAACGCTATCATTTCGCAAAGATTTATTTTTATTTAAATTGAAAAAGGGAAATTGTATTATACTAATGTGTGTGCCTTCTTGGAAGGGGGACGTATAAAAACTAACCTTGTTATCCATTAAATTAATTAATTGTGTAAACATTCGCGAATGAATACGACGACCTTTTAAGTAAGAAGCAGTCATGCGAAGAGGCGGTAAAACGAGGGGTGTATTGGTCGGATCATATGACTCCTATGTAAGTATTTACTTTATCAAAAAAATAAAAAGCATGGAGTTTGCATTTGTTAAATATCATGAAGGATAAATAATAGTTTCATTGTATTTAATTAATTAATTATATCTATGTAACTTAATTATTGAAAAAGAGTAACTTGCCGGTTCTTCATTGAGTAAATTGTCTTTTCCATACAAGCTGAATACCGAGTGTTTAATCAATATATGGAGTATGTTATTTAGTCGTAAAAATATTTACATTTAATAATATGTTTTGTTTTTCACCTGACTCCATCGTTTTGTTCTTGTTCCTTGTTTGTACCTTAACGAGATGTATTTAAGCGAAGAGATAAAAAATATTTTTGTCTTGTATTTAATTTCATATAATACATTATTTTATATAAAAATGTATCATATATATTTTTATACGTAGTATATATAGATATGTAAGAGTGTGAATAAACGACCGGCAGTTTGACCGAACACCATTCAGAGTAGAACCCAGTAACCCACTAAGATCAATTGACAATACCAACGAAGACAACCGACACAAAACAAGATGTAAACAATAATTGTAAAAAGAAGAAAATAACTGCAATCCAAAAAAATTGATTATGAAATGACAACATGGACAAAAAACTGACCATACTATAAACTGATAGGAAGATACAGCAAAGGCACGGACAACACACACACACATGCACGCAAAAAAGTGCGAGTAAACAATTATTTTTGTTAAAAATATATTTTTTCATACCTACCGCCGTTCCTTTCGATACTTCCTTGGTATACCCATCTTAAATTAATAATAATGTCACGGATCCTTATGAAGTTACGCAAGCTTTATGTTTACGGCGTAATACTTTATGGCTATTCGCGGAAATCAACGCGTTGGTCAGCGTGCAATTAACATTTGAAATGTCACTCTCCCGCGTCTCGATAAATTTGTCAAGCCAGTTTTTTCTTAGTACTACAACTAATGTATTTTCTCTCGTGTCGGATTGTCAACAAATTATGAGGATATAAAGGAGATGTAGAATGCACACGTATACTTAACAAACACACTATTATGAGAGTTGAGGAGCCGAAGTCAAACAGGAGTCAAATATTATAATTATATAATTAAAAAGATAATATTATTTATGACATGTTAAGTCCCAATACCGTCACGTTACAAACAATGTATGTTATTATTTGTATTTTTATTGGTTGAACAAAAGAGGTCGACTCGCAAAGAGCAATTTTATTAAAAGAAGGAAAAAAATTAGCATTATACGGATTAAGGTTGAACTCATAAAGATGAAACCATTCGAGAGATGAAAATAGCTTGTTTCCTGGAGATTAACTCCACACGTGAGTACTTACGAACGCTTTTAAAATTTTTTAAGGAAAACAATCGGATTTAATGAACTTTGTTGGAAAGGATACGAATTTATACAATTAATTTCGAATTTTGAATTGAAAAACTTCATTAGCTTCACTTGTGAAGTTACTCACAGTATGTAAACAAATCTAGGAAATAGATTTTAAGCTGGTTAAATGTCGTATCGATTTCAAACGAAACGAGTGCTTTTCGGATTAAGATAGAGTGCGATTCGGATACCAATATGATTTGGTGCCAACGACCTGATTCGAATATACAAATAGGATGTGATAGTGAAGCTCTTTAATGAACTTTACTTGAAGAGCTTCGACTTTGTGATTAATTTGTCTGTTTTTTGATAAGTTCTGTAACTGTCTTGATCGTCGGTAACGAGGTAATGAGGATTTGATAATGCGTCTGACAAATGGATAGCAAAAATACGCACTGACTGTACTAGTATACTACAAATATACTAATAAAAATGACAAGTGTTTGGCGTCACTTGTTAACATAATAGCGAACAACGGTTTTTACAGGCTTTTATTCAACTTGAAATGTTTGTTTGTTTAGCTTAAATCTTGCAAGCTGAATTAGAAACATATATCACTGGTGGTAGGGCTTTGTGCAAGCTCGTCTGGGTAGGTACCACCCACTCATCAGATATTCTACCGCAAAACAGCAATACTTGGTATTGTTGTGTTCCGGTTTGAAGGGTGAGTGAGCCAGTGTAATTACAGGCACAAGGGACATAAAATCTTAGTTCCCAAGGTTGGTGGCGCATTGGATATGTAAGCGATGGTTGACATTTCTTACAATGCTAATGTCTAAGAGCGTTGGTGACCACTTACCATCAGGTGGCCCATATGCTCGTCCGCCTTCCTATTCTATAAAAAAAAAAAAAAAAAAATCCTACGTAGTTTATATTTTACATATTGGTTCAGTTTCTATGACCTGCCCTAATTATATACAAGGGGTTAACTTCAGACGAAGGAACTTCACATCGGTCAACAGCATAAACAATAAATTTTATATATAATAAAAGCTTGGTTTTAAATATATTTCTATAATATTAATTTATTGAAGTTACTATCTGTACATAAATAAGTGCCAGTTTATGATTACATAACAGATATACATATATAAAAACATTTTTGATAATTATGTATTATTAATAATTATGTATCATTTTGCGTTTTATATGCAGTAAATATAAATTCGTTTTATACGATATACAAAATATAAGATGAACGAGAAATTCACGCAAGTCACGTCAATAGTTTAAATCTAAAGCGGAAATTGTAAAGCGCTGCTACTAATATAATAAATACACATTAAAACTTTCTCCGAAACCCGCTGCATCTTCTGGTTTAAGATTTATGCATATTGATCTAGTTGTTTTTTTTTTGTTTAGCACTATAAACAACGACTTCTCATTCATAAGCAACAGTAATAGCGTGATGGCCCAGTGGTTAGAAGCTTTGAACCTTTACCTCAAAAAAGGGAAAATACAGACTGTTAATTTAATTTCATCTTGGAAATTTGTACTCTTTATTTAATTTTACTGTATTTATTAGTATATATTATGTTTTATAATTTCAAACTATTTTGTTGTATGATTCGTTTTGAATCTCTTTTATCGGTATAAACCATTTATTCATTACTTAACTTATAAATAAAAAAAACTATATACCTGCGAATGAAATATTAAAGTGCATAAATTCGTGCGCAAACACAGATGCACTCCTTATTCCCTCACTCATAATCCGATGGGACGGAAATCCGACACGACCGAAAAGAGATCACTTTCTTCATAAGAAATACTCGACTAAAAATAAAAATATGAATCTAAAATTGCTTTGAAGATAAAAATACGCTTTAAAACTTGGTTATCGACTTCATGCTATAGAGAAAGAAATGCTGAAGCTTTAATAAATGAACGGAAAAACAATTTATCTTTAGTAAATTAATATACCTCATTCCTTTGTTTTTATATGGAAGTGCTTTTCATACTAATCCACGTAAAATAGAGAGGTAGGATTTGTTTGTTTGTATTTTCTCAGTTCACGGAAAAACTACTTATCTGATTGATATGTAAATTCCACATTGTGATATCGTGTGAGTTCAGGACGGACTCGGACTATATAATATGTTTATATATTGGAAGTATTTTATTATAGTTTATAAGTTGTAATGTAAAACGATAAAAATATAAAAGAAACGTTTGTTTTGAAAGCTTAAGTGAATTCGGTTCGGAAAAAATATCAGCTGTTCGATAATTTGGTTTCCACAAAAAATTATGTATATCACAATTTTACTTGCCAGCCAGGGATCGTTTTATTCCCATGGTATGTGTTATCATGTCAAGTTTTATGTTGAGGTTTAATATCGTAATGGCTTGAGCGTGGCCTAGCGATGTATAAATCGCAGGTTTGTTCCTGGTCCTTGGGCTATTGTCGTCCTCACACCAAAAGATATCTGTACGATTAATTTTCAATTTATTAAAAAAAAATTGTAATATCCTTTCACGGGACAAACGTTAAATGACGACTTTTTTTTATTTTGCAATTGAAATTGAACGTTATCTAAAATCCTATTGTCTGTATACTCGTAGTAATAGAGATGTGAGATTTGTACGTATTCAAAATATCAACAGATAACCAGTTATATACTAGATCTGTTCTGGAAGTTGGAAGTGTGTTCACTCCCGTGCCTCGGAAAGCACGTAAAGCTGTTGGTCCTGCGCCTTAACTCTTTCCGGTCATGTCGGATTGCCGTCCTATCGGATTATGAGAGTTAGGGAATAGAGAGTGCACCTGTGTTTGCGCACACACTTGTGTACTATAATATCTCCTGTGTAGTTGGCTAATCTCTCTTGAGATTGGCCGCCGTGGCCGAAATCGGTCTGGAGGACATTATTGTTATATACTAGATAGTTTTTAAGCCAATTATTCTAATTCATTTATAATTTAGTTTCTAAGTTTCGTTTTTACTTGTAACATTTCGTGTTGTATAATTTCCTAGATTTAGTATGTTATTTCTTTATTATAGTTTTGGTTGTCAACATGTAACATCCAAGAAATAATTTATTCTATTTGTCTTATCTTAGCTTTTATGCATTGATTTGGATTTTTATTTATGACAGTAATAATTGCTGCTCATTTCTATTTACATTTTTATAATGTATAGCAAGCTTGCTCTATTCGGAGTGTTTGGGTTTGTTCAATTTGTAAGGCTGCGTGTCTTCATTATTTTCTAGTGTGTAATTATTGATTGTTCTGCAAATAGATTTCCTTGGCATACGTAAAGAGATGGTTCCTTTGTCTACAGATAATATTAATCCTTATCAAAATAAACATCTTAATTTGAAACGTATTTCGTTAATTCAGTAGGCGGTTTATCTTTTTCAATAAGGGCCTGCAGTTTTTTTTCTTTTTAAATAAATATATAACAGAGAAAGACGTGAGATGACAAATTATACGACCAATTTATAAGTTATCCGTCCCGTCTTCGCAACGGTAAACTTAGGGGTTTCTACACAAATCCACGTCATAATCATCAACGTATAAAACAAAAAAGGAAACTCTAAAAGGCACGAACATAAAAGTCTGTGGAGAATGAAATAAATACACATACAAAATTATACACACAAATTAAGCACCATATGAAAGTGGTAATTGTTGGGATTTGAACCTGCGTTTTTCAAAGATCCACTTTTCATTCAGCAATTTTTATTGCACATATTTTTCTATTCAAATTCGTCTCGGTACGGCTATTGGCTTACGCCATCATGAGACAAAAACTACATTTTACCGCGGTAGATATGTAACCTTGTGATCACAGAGACATCTCTAAATATCTGTGATCACAAGGTTCAATACCGGAAGTGATCACCGACTTGTACGAGGCACTCTAAATATTGACTACAAGCTCGAGCGCGCCCGTCTAATGAGGTCTACACTCCGACCAAAATTGCTCCAAGCCGTGGAGTCTAGTACATTTCAGTTAAAACTGGAAAACCGATTCGGTGCCTTGGAAACCAACAATGACGTTGACATCAACCAAGAACTCGACCAAGTGGTGGGTATCCTTAGGGACGAGGGGACGAAATCCTATCCAGCGCAAAACACCGGCAAGAGGACCAAACTTTCGGGAGAGTCTCTAGAGCTAATGCGAAAACGACATGAAAACCCTACAGTCACTTCGTCAGATCTTAATAAAAAAATATCAAAGCTAGTAAGACGCGATCTCCGAAACTCCAATACACGCTCTATAAAAGAAGCGATTGAGCAAAATCGAGGGTCGAAAGTCTTTGTTCAAAAACTAGGTCGAAGCCATCTGACGAAGCTGACCACTTCAAAGGGAAAAGTCGTCGCCTCTAAGCTCGAGATTCTTAAGGAAGTTCAGGACTTCTACGGTAAATTATATACATCAGTAGTGCCTCGTCCTCAACCCGACCCTGGAGATCCTAGAGTCACTTTAGCCCCCTTTACAGAAGAGTTGCCAGAAGTAAGCCAAGACGAAATCGTGATGGCTTTGGGGCAGCTTAAAAATGGAAAAGCCCCCGGGGAAGATGGAATTACGACGGAGCTACTAAAGGCAGCTGGAAAACCTTTACTAGCGCAGCTCCAACGAATATTTAATTCTGTCATATTCTCGGGAAGAACTCCAAAGGCATGGAGCAAGAGTGTTGTCGTAATGTTCTTCAAAAAGGGAGACAAAACCTTTTTGAAGAACTACAGACCTATTTCCCTCTTGAGCCATGTCTATAAGCTGTTTTCTAGGGTCATCACGAATCGTCTCGCGCGTAGACTTGACGAGTTTCAGCCACCGGAACAGGCCGGATTTCGAAGAGGGTACGGAACCATAGACCACATTTACACAGTGTGGCAGATTATAAGAAGACCGAAGAGTATAATCAGCCCCTGTGCTTAGCATTTGTGGACTATGAGAAGGCTTTTGACTCTATTGAGACCTGGTCTGTTCTGGAGTCCTTACAACGGTGCCAAATCGATTGGCGATACATCCAAGTGCTGAAAGGCCTGCATGCTGTTATGACCGTCAAAGTACAGAATCAGCAGTCTGACCCTATCCTCTTGCATCGAGGAGTGAGACAAGGGGATGTCATTTCACCGAAATTGTTCACTAATGCATTAGAGGATATGTTCAAGACGCTGCACTGGAAAGGGCGGGGCATAAACATAAACGGCGAGAACCTTTCGCACTTGAGATTTGCAGACGATATCGTCATCGTGGCAGAAACCGAGCAGGATATTCAATATATGCTGAGCAGCCTGGCTGATTCTTCTGCTCAAATTGGTCTCCGGATGAACTTGGAAAAACCACGATAATGTTCAAGGAACACGTCAGTCCGGAACCAATAGCTCTTAACGGAGTTCCTCTCGAAGTTGTTCAGGAGTATGTGTACCTTGGGCAAACTTTGCAATTGGGTCGAAACAACTTCGAGGGGGAAGCACGAAGAAGAGTACAGCTGGGCTGGGCAGCGTATAGAAAACTCGGTCAAGTCTTTTCGTCACGAATACTGCAATGCTTGAAGACAAAAGTCTTCAACGAGTGCGTTTTACCGGTTATGCCCTACGGAGCCGAGACGTGGACACTGACAGTGCGTTTGGTCCACCACTTTAAGGTCGCTCAGCAAGCTATGGAGAGGGCTATGCTCGGAGTTTCTCTGAAGGATCGAATCCCAAATGTGGTGATCCGACAGAGAACCAAGGTTATCGACATAGCCCAAAGGATTAGTAAGCTGAAGTGGCAGTGGGCTGGACACATATGTCGCAGAACCATATGTGGAGTAGACGAGTTCTGGAATGGAGACCACGCCTTGGCAAACGTAGCGTAGGACGCCCTCCAGCTAGGTGGAGTGACGATATACGCAATTTGGCTGGCAGCGGTTGGAGATTAAGAGCTGAAAATCGAGCTCAGTGGCGTGCCATTGGAGAGACCTATGTCCAGCAGTGGACGCGAAAAGGGTGATGATGATGATGAGATATGTAACAATTCCTCCGGGATATTTAAGTGCAGCTCTATAAAACGAAAAGCATGTAACTGAAATACTAGTTAAAACAAATACATACATCTCGTTTTGTATAAAACATTACGATCTACTACATAGTGGTTACAATACGTGAATCATATCCGAAAACCGGGTTCGAGTCCGGACAATCACAACTGATTGTCTCTGGGCTTAATCAGTGTTTACAATTTATGTCGTGCTTCTCTGTGAAGGAAAACATACGAAAACAAAATACGACTTCTTCATAAAGTTTAACTGTAATAAGAGATAAATATATAATTAGGAAAAAAAATACATCGTTATAAAATATGTCTAGTTCCCAAGTAGCACAAAATGTTATCACAATCACTTACCGTCCACATTGTACTCAGATACATAAGTTGTGTCATATTCATCTTCTGCAACCGATATGTCAATGACATTGTCGGTGTTCTGTTCTCGGAGTTTTGGCAGAAAATCGTCGCCGACATCATCTGCATCCGATCCGCCGGAGTCCTGTTATGCGATGAAGCTTTCAATCACCGTCTCGAGTGGGGTTGCATTCATGCATGTCCGAGGTCTTGTCGACTACAAATCGCTTGCATATACATTTTAGTGAGATTATCGTCGACTTCCATGTACATATTTCGTTAAAATACCGTTAAATATTTTGAATATGGCCTTAACGCTAATTTAGAAGTATAATACTTACCTGGGTCAAGCCTAAAAAGTTGCGTCGTATTTAATCGTGCTCAATGAAAGTAATTTCACTTTAAACGAAACTGGTGCAATAAAAATGGCGAAAACTAGCCCGCTCGAAAACGAGGTAGAAATAGCAATACAGGAATATGCCGCGGCCTCACACGACACTCGTCGCAGGATACGTTATTGTTGGAGTGAAGTTTATTGCTTTAAAAGTGTTTCCATTCTATGTTTTAATAACTAAGTATATATTCAAATTCATATTTAATTATCCTTTATTATATATAGAAAAATTACATTTACTTACTGATTATCAAAATACAAACTAACATTGTTTCGGAAAATAAAATAGCCAGACCTGAGATGAACTGACGAAAGAGAGTCAGCCCGTTTTTATAAACAATCATAATAAATAAATATGTAAAACAGCGGCACAGTGTTGTGTACTTACGACAATAAATTGCGTACTATTATGATTGAAAATTAAGTGAGATTTTTTTTTGTTTTAGTAGATTTTTATAACGAATAAAAAACCAGGTTATAATACTAAAATAAAATAATAAAGTAAACGTGCAACTCACTCGACGAGAATGTACAAAAATAGTTAAAATAAAACAAAAAAAATACAACCCGCTATAATTTATTCCATGTACTAAAACTGTACTAGAGAATATTGTCACCTGCAACAAAAGCGGGCACAAAATTTAGCTGAATTGTTTGAGTGGAACCTTTTCAAAATTCAGTCGCTAGATTTGGTCCGCACGTACTAACAGCTGAAGTAATATAATAGCGAGTAAATAAATTAAATATGAATAAAAAAGTATTTATCCATCAACATAACAGCCGGAAAACGTGGGTTACTTTGGCTCGGCTCCGGATTTCATCACCTCTGATTCGATTTCACAGTGAAACTGCGAGCATAGCCCTCTCTATTGCTCTTTGAGTGACCTTTAAACTTCTTATGATGATCATAATAAGCGACAAAACAATAACAAAACCAATCAAAAATTAAGAAAATAACAAAAACATCAAACATAAAATATGGATATATAAGTGATAGATACTCATATCTTATTTTTAGTAAAATTCTAACGCTGTCTGACTAAATGATTGACAAACAATGGTCGACCTTAGCCGATGGTTCTAGAAGCATACATTTTTTTTCATATAACGTTCACTTAAAGCATTGAGAGACTATATTGAAAATTCCCCATGAAGGTTAATATTTGATGTTATAAGTTTGATAGAAGTACGTTTCTTATTGATGCTTGGTTTTTTTTTAATAAAGAGAAGGTATCGGTATCTATTATATTTTTTGAAAATTAATTCCCAAAGTGCGATTTCGTAGTTAATTGATCTCGCGGGTCTTTATTTGATAACACGAAACTAATCTCTCGCTGCATCCTTAGTACTAAAAGAAGGCATAGGTAGAGGAAAAACTATAACATTTGAAGAAAATGTCCTATAGCTCGTGCGATGTTACCGATGGGAAATCTCTTAAGGCATAGAGGCTAGTTTCATATAATACACAAACGTTAAAAGCAAATAGTACTATACGGCTTACTATTTAAATATATGATAATTAATATAATTAAAAAAAAACAATAACTCGTGCGAAATCGCTTACAGTCAGCACAAAAATGAATCTCTGGAGCTCGCGTGTACCTAATTTTACCTCGGCGAATAATTAATCGTAGTAAAATAAGTCAGAAGAGCTTACATTGCGCTTCATAATTAGAAGAAAAATGTTTTTTTTTTAGCTTCGTGTATAATTTTTTCTGGTCGCTGGAGAGCCGCGCTGGAATTTATATTCCGCAGTGCGACTCATAAATTTGAGTGAACGTCCTAGCGCCGCCGCTAGTTGTTCTACGTCCGCGCACAACGCAATTTATGATGAACAGTTTAAGATTGCGCTAAAATTAAATGTCATTTAAGTTTATTTCATGTCGGAGAAATTAAATAAGAAAGTCAGTCTATTATGAGATAAAGTGGGATAAAGTCCGTTTACATTATCTTTCTTTTAGCAATTGTTTCGTTTCGCGACAAACGGTTCTTTTCATTATATTCTTAGTCTGCACAATTATTTAATTCTAACTAAATTAGTCGTCTAATTGGTATGCATTTAAATTTATTGAATAATAATACTATTAGTTTTTATCAAACAAACCTGTTTTCAGTTTCAAATTTAGCCAATGAATATACAATAATGCATAAGGTTAAGGGACAATTTCATTAGAGAGCTTTAGTTTAATGCTCGCTAAGTTAATGCAAGCCTTCAAACTGTTACTTATTAATTCAAGTGACCATCAATTACTGTGCTATATCTTTGTTTTTCTACAGAGCTTGGGAAAGAGATGGTAAATATTTTTGTATAATGATTGTTAACTGGAAAAACATTACATTAATCGCCTCGCATACGTCTCTCTTGTATGTTTATTGGTGAATTTAAAGTATCTGTATTGTATTTTAATTTATTTTTAGATAAGCGTTATTAAAATATTTACAAAAAAAAACTATAATATATTTTTTGTTTTATTTAAAAACTGGTAACTATAATTTTTTTAAATAGTATATATGCGAGAAGTGGAATTTCATAAAAGCCCCATTCATAGCTGTCAACAAAAGATACAGGCCTGCCTTTTAGGTCATAGTTCTGGAGTTATTAGTTTCCGGGCTAATACTCTTTGCTTTTTGTATAACTTTCAGTTGTACCAAATGGACAGAGATTATTTCGCCAATATCGAGTGGTATGACGAACTCCAGGTCGATTGTTGCGGTCGCAGTCCCTTATCACTAACTCGTGATGAGCTATTGGCTTTTGTTACTTATTTAACTGCCTCTCTAGTCGTATATTTGGTAGCCCGTGATTAAATCCATCATTAGGTTAATGATACAAAACAAGCCTGAGTATATATAATTGTGATAAGTGGTTTTGAAGTTATGAGGGAACAGATGAATATACATAGTGGGACATTAGCAGCCTGTTAATGTCCCACTGCTGGGCTAAGGCCTCCTCTCCCTTTTGAGGAGAAGGTTTGGAGTTTATTCCACCACGCTGCTCCAATGCGGGTTGGTAGAATACACATGTGGCAGAATTTCAATGAAATTAGACACATGCAGGTTTCCTCACCTCACATGTTTTCCTTCACCGTTAAGCACGAGATGAATTATAAACACAAATTAAGCACATGAAAATTCAGTGGTTCTTGCCCGGGTTTGAACCCACGATCATCGGTTAAGATTCACGCGTTCTTACCACTAGGCCATCTCGGCTTCACGGTAATCAGGTATTAAAAATCGTTATGGCGTTCGGTTGAACGACATAGAAGTTGATCTATTTCAGCACCATCTTGCGAAATTAAATAAAGTAGATAGTATATAAACCTTCTCTATAAAAAAATTACATACCAAAATATGTACCAACTTTAATGGTGCAGTGTGTCAGTCTATTTATATGACACAAACATACCAACATATGTGTTCATATACATAGATATACAAATGTTACTGAACTATCAATTTTACTTTAAAATGAACTAGTTTAACTAGCTAACTAAGCCACTCGATTCCACCCCCGTAAGCTTCCCCGCGTTTGAGGGGGGTAGGGGGGGAGGCAGGTGTTAAGTACCTTAATTCCTTTTATGTATCCCTGACAACGTGTATGCAAAATTTCATGATGATCGGTCATTTTGTGTTTATAATTTAGAGAGTAAATTTTTTTTATTATAAAAGATAGGTAAGCAGAATAGCAAATGGGTTACTTGATGGTAACAACACACACTGTAAGAAATACTCTCACACATCGTTAATGCGCCACCGACTTTAGGAATCAAGATATTATGTCCTTTTTACCTGTAGTTACACTGACTCATTTACCCTTTAAACCAGAACACAACAATAGGATATGTGATGAGTGATTGCTAGATGCTACCCAGACGGGTCTGCACAAAACCGTACCACGAAATAGTTCAATCAGCTTTATATATCTATGGTACTTGAACTATTGTCACTGTTTCCTTTTAAATGGCGCTAAATTTTACACTTTAACAAATAATAATAAGGTGGAATAGGATCGAATATGAAACATGCCAATCTCAATTAACTTATTTGAAATATTTGTTCAATATGAAAGACAACTTTTCAGGCTTTTTTCAATGTGTGCTAAAACCCCCGGATCACAGATGTGTTAGCACAAAGCATTACCAAGTTTGAAAAGAACATTTATGAAGATTATTATTCTTAATAACTACTAAATGAAATGAAATGCGAAATGCTGCTAGCATTCTTGCCACCATTCCATGCAGTCATGAGTTGTACAGTAATTAGTTTTAATTTTATTTGTATTTATTTAAAGCTTTAATGTAAATAATTACTATAAATTAAATAATGTTTTGCAAATTGCAATAGTCAATGTCAATTGGCTGCCAGTAATAAAATTACTACTTAATATATATAAAATATATTGGAAGTCATTATTTTTCTTTTTGCATAGGTAGGAGGACGAGCATATTATGGGCCACCTGATGGTAAGTGGTCAAATGTTAACCATCGCTTACATTACCAATGCGCCACCAACCTTGGGAACTAAAACGTTATGTCTCTTGTGCCTGCAATTACACTGGCTCACCCGGAACACAACAATACCAGGTACTGCTGTTTTGCGGTATAAATTATTTATAGTATATAATATTATATACTAATTATAGTAATTAATGATGTTACTTGTATTAATATCCTCTAATGTCTCAATTAATTGTATTCACTTGAGGCATTCCGAGAATAATGTTCGTTAATCATGTACGTCGTAATTAGGTAATATTGAAGAATCTAATATAGACAGAAATTACTATTAATGGTGCTAATTTATTTAAACATATTGACAACGACATACACAAGGTAGAAAGACGTAATTAAACACAAACACGTATGTAATTGCGTTAACCGCGATTTATTATTATTATTAATATGTAGTAAACATACGTCTACAATAAAAAATATAATTAGTATTTTATAATATGAAAATATATTATCTGTGTATCTGTCGATCTGTCATCCCGGGTGGCACACATCGCAGAGCGCAGGAAAATACAATGTGTATTGGTATTGGCGCGAAGTGAAGACGGTGTGCTTGCATAGCGAGCTGATATATAAAATATCGTATGTTTTATTTGATTTTTAATACTGACCTTACGCCGTGAGATAAAAAGTGAATATTACAATATGCATAATATGTACTTAAATAAAGCCGCTCTCTGATCAAAGATTTGAGGCCGTATGATGGTTAAAATATACGATATATAATAGTTCACCAAATACACTATACTAAAGATTTGCTTATTTTAATGTTTAAGAGAAAATTACACGACTGGCTGGTTAACAAATGCTTTTGTCATTTATCGCACAAATTCTTTTAGCTTGAAAATGTGCAACAAATGTTTATTTGACAAATTATTTTACTGGCTTTCATATAAATGATTTCAATGTCAAAAATATTATGATAATTTAACGAAAAATAATAATTATTATTTGCTTCGTGATTTAATAATAACAATATTGTGATTTATACTTTTATAATGAACTCTAATAATTTGTTCATATTTAGTTAATGTAATAATAAATATATTGACTAAACATATATTATGTTTCATTCGAATTAATTGAATTTGAATTTAAGTATAATATATAATATTTATACAAATAAAAATGAAAAATGAACAAATTTCAATAATTTAGCATGACGGTCTTGCAACAGATTATAACGACTTGAATAATTTTGCTAGCTAGGTATATCAACTAAATACTTTATATTGCATTAAATGTTACGAAGGATATGGAAGAATAAATACAAAGTAATTCCACTTAATCGTTATTTATATGGTCGTGGAAGCGCCGCGATATGATATCCCTCGACAAAGATAAGGGTTTTAATGACGCGTCGGAATTTCTCATTAAAGCTGTCGTAAACTGTACCGACATGACTTTGAATATAACCAAAACCATTATTTATGCGAACGTAATTACCTATATCCTGCAATTAATTTGATTTGTTTGTGTTAAACATCCATGTATTGTGGAAGACCAACCTGTTCGAACGAAACGTTTTAATTCAACATTTCTGATACGTACTGCTAGGATCTAGAACACTTTACCAGCTTCCGTGTTTTCTGCCAAATGAAGAGACATTTGGCAGAAAACACTCACAACTCACAAAAATCAAAAAAATATTAATTCTAGTAGGCTCATAAATGCACTTTTAAACGTACTGGTGGTAGGATGCTAACATCCGCCTGGCTTGTTACCACCGTACGCATGGTGAAAAACTCGTGAAGTGGCTTGCAGCCGCGTTTCGAGGTCAGCCAGCGTACAGCCAGAGCCCGAGCGAGTATTGCCGCGATGGGTGTTGGTCCAATTGGAGACGGCTGTTGAACCAATGCCGGGGGAAACTTTATTGACCTGCCGGACAGGGAGACCCGAAGAAACGGCTGTTCCGCTGGCCGCCCGTGGCATAGTACAGGGGCCCGAGCGTGCCTAACCAGCTCGTGAGGCTGCCCCACCAGGCCACGCATAATCTCGGGGTGGACCGTCGTGCCGGTTGGTGACCGGTAGGTGGGGTCCCGGCGGCCACTTCCGGGGGGGTTCGGGGGCCCTTCCGTCCGGCGGGTCAGTGTATTTTCCCTTTTGGCAACCACTTGGGGAAACACGCCTCCACGCTTTGCCCATCCCTATCGTGGCAATACATCGCTCGCTTCACGTCTCTTTTCCATTCTATTTTTCCCAAATGGCGCAACAAAACAGAAATAACGGTCGTACAGCGGTGCACACCCCCACCATACCCTCGCTGTTTGAGGTCGAGTTCTCTAACATCCGAGGACTCCACACTAACATCAACGCTGTCCACCACCATCTCGAGACAGCACGGCCAGCAATGTTGTTTCTCACGGAGACACAAATACTCCGTCCTGCCGATACCAGCTACCTTAATTATCCCGGCTACACGCTTGAAGAATCCTTCAAAGCGAAAGCCGGAGTATGCTTGTTCGTCAGGACGGATGTTTGCTGTCACCGACTGCGCTGCTTGGAGGACCCCTCCTTCTCCATGTTGGTGGTACGTGTAGACCTGGTTCGTTAGAGCCGAGTCTACGTGTGCCTCTACAGATCCCACAATGGTGACTTGGAGACAAGCCGATTATTTGACCATCTTAGTCGGGTGGCAGATGCTGCGCAAGAGCAATTGATCAGCCCACCAGGATCCCAGACATTGATGGGCAAGCACCTTCTCTACTGGACCTTCTGCTGACTTCTCACCCGGTGGAATATCAGGTTGTGGTTCAGGCTCCTCTCGGCTCTTCGGATCACAGCCTTATTTCTACCAGAGTGTCACAGGCCAAGCTGCCGCCACTAGCGGTATGCAAACGTCGCGTTTGACACTATAAGTCGGCGGATTGGGACGGTATGCGCGATTACTATGCGTCGGTCCCTTGGAAGGAACGTTGCTTCAGTGGGAATGACCCGACAGCTAGTGCCGCTGCTGTTGCTGGCGAGATCATGCTGGGAATGGAATACTACATTCCTAGCTCAGATCTCGTCAGTAGGAGTACGCGTAACCGTTGGTTCACTCGTGAATGTGCCGATGCTGTATCAGCTAAGCAGGCGGCATATCGCAAGTGGATCAACGGCTGCATTAGCGGGGCATCTAACATTGACTCACTGAAAGCAAACTATAATAAAAATTCCAAGTCCTGTAGAAAGGCATACACGAGAGCGGATGCACAGCGCATTTTACAGATTGGTCATGACCTTGTTTCGCATCCTAGGGGCTCCCGTAGCTTCTGGCGTCTGACCAAGTCTGTGCAAAACAATTTCTGCCAACCTTCGCTGCCACCGCTCAGAAATCAGCTACATCCATCCATTACCTAGAAGATCACTGTCTAATTAATGATCATCAATACGGGTTTCGACCAAAACGGTCCACAGGTGATCTTCTAGCGTACGTGACGCACCTCTGGGGTGAAGCTATCGACCAGCATGGAGAATCGTTGGTTGTTAGCCTCGATATCTCCAAGGCTTTCGACAGGGTCTGGCACAGAAGTCTTCTCTCCAAGCTGCCGGCATATGGTCTGCCTGCTCAGCTATGCACCTGGATTGCCAGCTTCCTACACAAGCGTAGCCTTCGTGTTTTAGTTGATGGTTGCGCTTCACAATTCTATGTAGTGAATGCTGGGGTCCCCCAGGGATCTGTGCTATCTCCCACACTCTTTCTTTTGCATATCAATGATATGCTCTCTCTTGGGAGCATACATTGCTATGCAGACGATAGTACAGTGCATGGTGGATACCACGGACGCGCAGTGGCTGGGCGAGCGGAAATTGAGGAGAGGCGGAAGAATCTTGTCATTGAACTCGATAGGACGTTAGAGCTCATCGCCAATTGGGGCTCTGATAATCTTGTTGAGTTTAATGCCAAGAAAACACAGGTATGCGCTCTCACGGCGAAAAAGTCAACATTTTCCCCTCTTCCCTCCCTCTGTGGTACTCCGCTGGTGATGCAAAGCAAAATCGCCATGCTGGGGATTGGCGTTCGCTGCGACCTTAGTCCAAGGGATTACATCGAGGCTGTTATAAAAACAGCTTCACGGAAACTCGGAGTTCTGAACAAGGTGCGGCGCTTTTTCACGCCACAACAACTGTGCCTGCTGTACAAAACACAGGTACGGTCTTGCGTGGAATATTGCTCGCACCTTTGGGATGGCTCCGCTAAGTACCTACTTGAGGCCTTGGACCGGTTGCAGCGACGTGCCGTACGCATTATTGGCGACGTAAAGGTCACAAACACCCTTGAACCTTTACAATTGCGTCGTGAGATAGCAGCACTGAGCGCTTTCTATCGACTGTATCACGGCGAGTGCTCTGAGGAATTATTCTCTCTAATTCCTGCTTCCCCCTTCCTTCTTAAGTCCACGCGAGCTGGTTCTCGATGTCACCGCCTAACTGTGACATCAATTCCATCGCGAACAAAGAAATTTGGCAACCTCTTTTCTTTGTCGCACTTCCAAAAAATGGAATTCCTTACCAGCTCACGTGTTCCCCTCCTCTTACAACCCGGGTTCCTTCAAACGAGGCGTGAAGAGGCATCTTGCGGGCCGGCAAGGCGAATATAAAAAAAAAAAAAAAAAAAAAAAAAAAAAAAAAAAAAAAAAAAAAAAAAAAAAAAATTTCAGTAATTACTCTTTTTCATCCTAAAATTTACAAAAAAATCAGGAGCCAGGTGTATATCCCAGTAGTCTATTGTAACATCGAATAGTACGAGATCCGAATAAGAGTCGATCACCACCCACCACTTACCGAATGAAAATATTTTATTCTTAAATTTTACAATTAAATAAACATGTCATGATTAGGTTGCCCAATAAAATATGGTCATGACTATCTTCAATTAATTATTCTTTTCTTTTTTTTTTCAAATTTTTCACCTCCCCTGCCATACGAGTCTTAAACCAATCGAAAATATAAAATATAAGGAATATGGTACACTTAAGTTGCCCACCTTTTTCCTGTCACCACTCCTTTGCCACGTGTAAACAGGTGAGTTTTTTTAGCAATTTGTACTCATCTGCTTACCGATTGACATTTCATATCACAGTAAATATTTTATCACGGTGCATATAATGGTGTAACGTTGCTTCAGAAAAAGTGATCATGAACAACAGTTGCTACGGCTTAAAAATTATAAAGTGAGCACTAATGTTGACAGAGGCACATTGTCCGTTCTTTTCAATGCGATAGATGAGGATGCAACACAGCAGCTGGGAATCATGCGTCGCGCGCAACTATTAGCTGCGCGTGAGGAACTGCGCATACAGTGTCTTATGATATTGAAAACAGACATTTATACCAAAAAATGCCTAAAAAGTGTTTTGTGTCGCGCGCAACTATTTTATTACTTACTTATTTTTTTAAGAACGATCAATTTCACAAACAAAGAATTTTAATGTATACATCGTTTATCCAACACACATGACGACACATTTGTGAAGAAACTTTGTTTCAGAATTAATAAGTAGCTATATTAATTGTTGCAAAGCTAATATTTCGATATGTAAGTTACCTTCATATTTATACGCATACCGAGTACAAATATCTCTAGCGTTGCGTCTTCGTTACAAGATAGCAAGATGTTTAATTAGCGCGAATTATTGGATTTGATTTGAAGTGATCCACTTATCTTAGCGCACAACACACACACACGTACTACACACTAATACACACCTTTATTAACGTTTAGCCAATTTAAAACATTTTCTACTTATTACAATAATATTATTATTTGTATGAATTATATAGTTAGTTAGTAACAGCCTGTTAATGTCCCACTGCTGGGCTAAGGCCTCCTCTCCCTTTTGAATTATATACATGCTATAAATAAAAGTTTTTTTTAACTATACACGGACGAGCAGATCAGCCACTTGATGGTAATTGATTACGTGACACATCAACCATTATTTACATCGCTATCATAACCTAGATACCCTTGTGTCTGTTGTTACACTGGCTCACTCACTTTTCCAACCGGAACTCAACAATACTAAGTATTACTGTTTGACGGTAGAATATGTGAGTGAGTTATACCTACCTAGACGGGCTTGCACGAAGCCCTACTACCAAGTAAACGTACTTCCTAATAGAAAACAAGTGTGCTTTTTTAATAGCATGTGTATTTGATAGACAAATGTCGTGTGTTCTTAGAGCTCACTGACTTAATGAAAAGTCATATACGTGAGACATTATTGATTTTTGCGCTTCTAGCGATTGCAATCTGCTCCCCGCGACGGAGGAAGTTTAACCTAATAATTAATTGGCCTAGAATAATTGACCTATGTCGAGTTATATCGAATACATATGTACATGACATATAGTGAATGCATAGATAGCACGAAAACCTTTTCTTCACTGTTATGATAAAGGAGTGACTTAAACTGGCAATGATACTTTATGTTCAATATTTTGTCACAATTGCCTGCCAGCCTCTATGGACTAGTGGTTAGTATAAAAGGTCGCAGACCCTACGTAAAGGCGTTTTTCCTATGCGAGATGACTACGATCTTACCAGATTTACCGTTCCATCGAAAATCTCACTAACGGTTAGGGTACAGACAGTTCACATGTTTGCTCAATTGTGCACTATAATTTGTCCTACACGGTTGGCTCGTCTCCGTTGAGTATGGCCGCTGTGAACGAAATCACAATATTTTTGTGTGCAATAGCATGGTGGGGTAAGCTCAAAGTCTTCTTTTCAAAGTGCAGAACTGGCCTTGGCTCAGCAGTAGGACATTTACAGGCATTATTACATTACTTTAAATATTAAATCCTATTTAAAAGAATAAACACAAAGAGTATATATAAGAAAATAATCACAACAGTATATATAAAAAGGTATAACATCGCAGACAACATTAAAAAGCTACGTCAAAATATTGAATAAATAAAGTGGAAACAAATAGATCTGGTTCATTTATTACGCGACAACAAAATATACTTGTCAAACTATTATCATAACAATCCAGCGGTCACGTCGTTCTCTTGGCTCACTGCAGCCATTAGCAGACCACGCTCCGATATTTATCTCGAGCTAACATCGGAGGGACGTTGTACAATTCGAAAAGAGAAGTAGATCAGTTCTAGAATTTGAAAGTTTGTTTGTACACTTTCAATGCATTACTGCACAACCCATCATCATGAAATTTGGCATATACATTATCAGGGGCACAAAAGAAATTAAGAAGTAAAGTTTTTTGGCCTCAATATGTTATATTGTCATTAAATGAATGTGTCATTTCTCACCCTCTTTTGGATATGATTTCTAATTAATTGATAAATTTATCCGTTGCATCTACGTTGTTATGTGTTAGTCAATCATTGGATACTTTTACTGGTAATGATTTATTAATATTCGATATTTATAAAATTTATGATGTACTGATTGTTTCCATTAAATTCAAATAAATAAAAAATAATATTGCACACAAATTAAATAAAACAAGAGTGCTTTGAATTTATTTACAATACAAATTTTACAAAACAATACAAATTAATTGAACGAGCTGTTTATGTTTAAAAAAAAAGCCGAGATGGCCCAGTGGTAAAAATACTTGAATCTTAACCGATGGTCGTGGGTTCAACCCGGGCGTGCACCAATGAATTTTCATGTGCTTTTGTGTTTATAATTAATCTCGTGCTTGACAGTGAAGGAAAACATCGTGAGGAAACCTGCATGTGTTCAAATTGTGCCACATCTGTATTCCACCAATCCGCATTGGAGCAACGTGGTGGAATAAGCTCCAAAACCTTCTCCTCAAAAAGGGAGAGGAGGCCTTAGCAGTGGGACATTCACAGGCTGTTACTGAGCTGTTTATCTCCTAGCAAGATTACTGTGCAACCTGTATTAAGAAGAAACTGTTTACCTCTCATGTTTATAAGTCTCAATAAAAATTTTGTCTGTGCCACGTGTTGTCTAAATATAAATATGCTGAAAAGCACATTATATTCTACAAACCATGATTATGGTTGTATACACATCTGTTCTTTATAAGGTTGACAATTTAAGAAAGAGGACCTAATAAATTACACCTGCTCCACGCCCTCTTACTCTTCGGGCGGAAAGTAGTAGTACTATAAAGTACGATTTTAGAGAGTAAATTCGTATAAAGAAGTTTCATTTGATCTTTGTAAGGCTAATTAAACTTCAAATGCTAGCCAAGTCACACTTAAATGGGAATTTGTACGGATAAGTAATGTGTCTTGGCTGGGATCCAATATGTGGTAGCCGGAGATGATATTATCGTGTAGCAATTGAAGGATGGAGGTGTTCAATTAAAAGGCAGCAAAAACATTAATTAGAATAACTAATATTATATGAGTAAAACTTTTAACTAAAATATTTTTTTATTATTTTCATTTCTAAATTTATTTTAATGTTAATAGAATATAAATATATATTTTAAAAAATTATAAATTTCATAAGAGTTCAAAGAACGATTCAATAAATTTTAAGCAATTAAAATTGAAAAACGATCTCTTTTATTTCAGTTCATTGGTCCGATTGACTTGAAATTTAGCATAGTAACTCCTTTCGCGACGTGGATACTCACTAAAAACGGATTTTACGCATATATTATCCAAATTAAAAAAAATCTGGAATTAGGAATTATTTTGTGGTGGTCCCTACCACCAGTAAATGCTTTGTACAAGCTCGTCTGGGTAAGTACCACCACTCATTAGATATTATACCGCAAAACAACAGGACTTGATATTGCTGTGTCCCTGTTTGAAGGGTGAGTGAGCCAGTGTAATTACATGCACAAAGGACATAACTTCTTAGTTCCCAGATTGGTAGCATATTGGTGATGTAAGCGAGAGTTAACAATTATGCCAATGTATACGGGCGTTAGTGACCACTTACTATCACGTAACCCATATGCTCATCCGCCTTATTATTATTATATATATAATACAATAAATAAATAAAGAACTCGTGAATCAAGTACAATATTTTTTAATGCCGGACCAGAGGACATGACATCAAAGAAGTGGAACAAAAATTCCTTGGTCCATAACTTTGTAAATATTATGCAATGTAGTAACTTGGTATTAAGAGAATTTCCTTATATGTATAACCTGCGCTAAAAACGAAAAAATTAATAAAAGCCGATCCTGTGCTCACTCCCACACTACTCGCACTCTTTCACACCCTATACTGTTAGAAAAAGATGTACGCAAAATTAAATGACTTTTAATTTGAAGCACGGCCTTGTTGACGGCCTTGTTGAACTTTATTCTAACTTACGTACGTCATACTCTTCGATTATTGGCTTTTTAAGTTTTCATGATTTGTTGTTATTTGTTGTTGAGTAATGTCATAACAGTTTGCGTAAGTTTTGCGTTGTGATGCAAAAGATAATGATTAACAAATACAATACATTAACGAATATTACATATTAATATCCTTTATTTACTTCCAAAACGTACCTAAAATGATATAATACGAACAAAATAATTTAATTAAAAAATAATTAAACACTTATTTATAATAGCAGCATATTTTTCGTATGTTTAAATATTCTACCGTATTTTAAATGGTGAGCTTAATATATAATACGGAGATTATATTCTGCCAATATTAAATATGCATAATAATTACCACCAATCATTTAGTTACGCGTTGTATTCTAAATTAATCCGTAATCTTGTTTTCAAATGTATGATTTATTTTCTTGCAACACTTATTGCCTATTTGCCTTAACAATAGTTGCTTGTTATATGGACATATTAATGGGATAAGAGAACGCCTGCCCTTTGGTACGGCGGCAAATTAGTT
Source organism: Nymphalis io (assembly GCF_905147045.1). Taxonomy (NCBI): domain Eukaryota; kingdom Metazoa; phylum Arthropoda; class Insecta; order Lepidoptera; family Nymphalidae; genus Nymphalis; species Nymphalis io. Next base: position 327,051 of record NC_065901.1, on the reverse strand, counting down.
GGCGAAGTCTTCATTCATTACGGCAAAGTTTTGCGGTCTAACTATCAGAGTTGACTAACGCAAGTTTGTTCAGTTTGTTGAAATTAAGATTCATATCACTTTACGTCAAACTAATGTATCAATAGGTTGATGGATTGAAATATTTGCTTTATACTCGTTATAGATTTTGGAGCCATTTCTCAAAATATAAATGTTATATATTGCTATGTTAAAATTTGAAAGGGTAAGTGAGTATAATTACAGATAAGAAGAAACATCTTAGAGTCCATGATCGATGACGTATTGACTGTGTAGTGGTGCAGTGATAATGTATAGTAATGTGTTATTTTCTTATACAAAAGGCTAAACGAGATTAAAATGGAAATATAGAAGAAAGCTAAGGAACGCTAACGTTGCTTTTTATTCATCAACAAAAAGCCTCTTTCAAATCTAGGTTAAATTGTACATTTTGGAGTTCAAAATAAAAATATACTTCATTCTTGCTCCTACTAGTACTTTAGAATGTTCTTTTTGTAAGATAAAATGAAGCTACTGCTATTACCTGATTTGTTTTAGTATTTGAAACCAATTAACATTTAAATTTCAACGATAAAAACTTCTACGTTTAAACCATATTCTCTATTGCCTTGTACATACATGTAAAGCTTTAAGGCTTTCACATTTTCAAGATTAATATTTTCCAATTCACAGCGAACTACAATGTTATATAGAAAATTTCATACGTGTCGAAAACGCAACGCGAGTGTTTTGTATATCGACACCGTCATATCCCCTTATTTTCGTCTCCTTGGTGATATATCATCAAAAATCCAATGTTAAGCTATTGTCTTCGCAGTATCATGAAGGCACGTGCAAAGCTTTAATTCTATGCAATTTATACATAGAACGTTTTTATTTACTTAAAAGCTCAAACAAATCTAAAAATGTCATATTAAAATCCAATGTAAAAAGCGATGTAGGCATATCTTATATTTTTATTCCATTATTGACGTCTATATAAACCTATTTCTTTATAAATCGTCCTCTTATAAGTTTATTTTTAGAAAATAAATTGTTAAATATTTGAAAATAGAACATCGTTCGCAAGATTCAATTTAGAGGTTTTATTGTTAAAAACTTTAATTCTCTTGTGACAAATAATTTTAGACATATAAAGATATCGACTCTCTTTTTTAAGTCTGTCTAGGTATACCAGGTACTACTAATCACGTCTTATTTTATCACTAAACAGCACTACTTGGTATTAATGTGTTCCGCTTCGAAGGATGAGGTGGGTAACACTAGCTCATGTAATTACAGTTTTCAAGGTTAGTAACGCATTTACGATGTATGGTAATGGTTAATACTTCTCACAGCGCCAATATATATGGGTATTAGTGACTTCCATATTTACTCTACAATGACTAAATTGACTATAAATAAAATAGATTGGAACATTCATTAACTTTATAAGACATTTGATTTTGAGTAAAAAAAAAAAAAACATTTTTATGTAGTCCAAAATTGAAACAACTCTGTCGTTCCTTTTGCTATAAAAGAAAAATTGTTAAAATCGGATTTTCTTAAATCTATCAGCGTCTTTTTACCTGCGTATTGTATAAATTTAAAATCTGAAATGTCTGATAATTTAGACAGTGAGTGGACATGTAAGTAAGGGATACTTAGATGGGACAACAATCCCAGACGACCGGAGACAGTTCAAGCGCTGGGCATGCTTTCAGGCGCGAAAATGTTAACACTGCCTACTTCTAAACTTCGGGCTGCTAGTGGAAATTATTAACAGAAAACTGAAGAACACTATATTGGCCTGTGAGTTTTAGTACATGATTTATTAAGATATAGTTTATGTAACATCCGCTAGCAAACCTTCATTAAATAAATAACAATAAAATAAATAACATATAAACAACTAAATAAATTCGATTTTATCTGGATTCAAAGCTTCAAACGAATCTTGTTTTACAAGTTAAAAAAACCCAATCAATGATGTGAGCCGATGTTTACTTAGGCTAGTGTTTTTAATTACAAATACGTTCATTTATTTGCTTAACGTGTGTTTATTAAATATTCAACTCACTGCTCAGAATATCATCTGCTCACATATTCATTAAATTTTATTCGGAGAATGTTCGATATATAGTTATAAGTTTTTTTATTGGATCATGGTATTTATTTCTCGTATATAACGGTTACTAAGAAAACAAATTATTATCGTTCACCTATATCGAAGAGAAAACTTTGTACGAATTTTTAAACATACTGCACGCATGGATTACTTTGATATTTGCTGTGCCAAATAAAATGTAAAGTTTACACGGAGATGGAGTGCGATGCGGAAATGCATAGCATATATAACCAAAATATATTATTTAAAAAAGTATATACGTTGTTTACGTTCATACTATGAATGTCAACATATCGAATTTGAAAACCAGTAACCAACTTAATCTCCAAACTGATAAATAATCGCCAATAGATGGCGTGCGAGCCTTTTTTTTACAAAAAAAAATTAAAGACTGAAATTCATGTCGGGCGTTAGCTAGCTTAAATTCAGTTAAGGATAAAAAAAATACAATAAAAAAGTCGTGAAATAAAATTTTATTACTATCCAACTATAGGGAATGTTTATAGCATCATAAAATGAGTTTTATATCCAACGCAATTTTATTTATAAAATTATATACATATTAATAATATATTATACATCTTAAAAATATATTAAAATAACAGCCAGTGAATGTCCCACTGCTGGGCTAAGGCCTCCTCTCCTTTTTTTAAGGATAAGGTTTGGAGGTTATTCCACCACGCTGGTCCAATGCAGGTTGGTAGAATACACTTGTGGCAGAATTTCAATGAAATAAGTCCCTAAATAAGTAAATATTCCCTTTTACTTATGAAATCTTGTACCCTAACTGAATATCAACGCACAGCCAAAACTTCTAGCAAGTTGAAATTTGTATAATAACGTAAGCAACTGATAAGGAAAGATTTTGGAACTTTCTTTTGGAGAGTGAAATGGGAGGGTTAACTATATATGTATTTTACTCATACAAAGTCGAGACAGGCTGCTAGTATTATATATTACAAAAACAAGCGATAAGTTCTGCAGCGTAAAACAAATATTTGAAAACAAGATCTTCTCAACGTCTAATTAAGTAACTAATCGCCTACACCAGCAAAAAATGTTTTAGCTATTATAGATTCAAGTAATAGAGGAAGTCTTTGGCTTCACCGTTGTCGACATTTGTTAAAAAAGTTTTTGCTACACTTTTATTGTTCTGAGCTTGATTATAAAACTCTTTACAATTGAAACAATTTATACAAGTTGTATGAAATTTCGAGACCATACAACAATTTAATAATATTTCACTAAAACTGCAGCGTGACAAGTTTATTTTATTACATAACAATAAGCAGTTTTGTTAATTTAATGATGTAATTTAAATCAAATAAGCGAAATTAACAAAACGATAAAATCTAATTATAAATCTGCTTATAACCACAAAACGAGGTTACGATGACACTAGATGCCGGTCACTTACTCTACTTCCGAGAAGGATACCAACCATCCCAAGGTGGCGTCGGCTTTTTGATCCACAAGTCACTCAGATGCAATGTCGTGGAGGTTGGCAGTGTGTCGGCGAGGGTGGCATACCTTGTCTTAAAGATAACCGAGAGGTATGCCTTGAAGGTTATACAAGTGTATGCCCCAACGTCTACATACACTGACAAAGAGGTCGAAGCCATGTACGAAGACATAGTGAAAGCTATGTCTCGTACCAATACCTTCTACACAATTGTTATGGGTGACTTCAATGCCAAAGTGGGAGTACAAGAATATGGTGAATCGAGGGTAGGAAAATTCGGCTATGGGCGCAGAAATCATCGGGGACAAATGCTGGTAAACTTCCTCGAGGCTCAGCGATTATTTCTGATGAATTCATTTTTCCAGAAAAAGCCCCAAAGGAAGTGGACCTGGCGAAGCCCCGATAACATAGCGATGAATGAAATCGACTTCATTTTATCTAATAAGCGCCAAATATTTAGGGATGTCTCCGTGATCAACAGGGTAAACACTGGAAGTGATCACCGCCTGGTAAGAGGCACCCTGAATATTAACGCTAAAATAGAACGATCGCGGTTAATGAAGTCGACTCTTAGACCAACTCTGCCTCAGGTCGAAGCTGGTTGCGAAAGCTTCCGGCTGGAACTACAGAACCGATTTGCCATGTTGGAAACCAGGCAGGGCTTTGACGACGCCACCAATGGTCTGGTGTGTGTCATCCGCGAGATAGGCCAAAATTACTTTCGACAAAAGAGCAATGGACGTAAGTCGAAGCTCTCAGGCGAAACTCTGAACGAGATGACGAGGAGACGAGAACAGCAGAACATGACGCCATCTGAGTGTCAGGCACTTAACAGGAAGGTTAAAAAACTAATAAGGCGTGACACAAGACGAGCGAATACCCGGAATATTGAAGATGCTATAGCACTCAATAGGGGCTCAAAGGTTCTTGCAAAGTCACATACCTCCTGTTGTCACCTGACAAAACTCAGAACCATACAAGGCACAACCGTCACCTCAAAACCAGAGATTCTAGCTGAAGTGGAAAAGTACTATGGCGATTTATACTCATTACGAGTACCTCCACATGAGTCCCACAGTGCGGATGACCTACGAGCTAGACTAACACGCCATCTATCAGACGATCTTCCCGAGATCGATTTGGGCGAGATTAGGATTGCTCTCGGGCAACTTGGAAACAACAAGGCTCCAGAAGATGACGGAATTACCTCAGAGCTTCTCAAAGCAGGAGGCACACCAGTTCTGAGAGAGCTGGCTAACATCTTTAATTCCGTCCTCCACAATGGTATAACACCGAAGACATGGAGCAGAAGTGTGGTGGTGCTGTTTTTCAAGAAGGGCGATAAAGCTCTTCTGAAAAACTACCGCCCATTTCACTTTTAAGCCATGTTTACAAATTGTTTTCGAGGGTAATCACGAATCGTCTTGCCCGAAAATTCGATGACTTCCAACCCGTGGAACAGGCTGGGTTTCGAAAAGTCTCCAGTACCGTAGACCACATACACACACTAAGGCAAATAATACAGAAGACCGAGGACTATAATCAGCCTCTATGCCTAGCGTTTGTGGACTACGAAAAAGCCTTCGATACCATCGAGACCTGGGCTGTTCTGGAATCCATGCAGAGATGCCTAATTGACTGTCGGTATGTCCAGGTGGAGAAGTGTTTGTACGAAGCCGCAACCATGACCGTCCAAGTACAAGATCAGAGCACAAGACCAATCCAATTGCATCGCGGGGTAAAACAGGGAGATGTAATATCACCGAAACTCTTTACCAATGCATTGGAGGACGTCTTCAAGACGCTCGATTGGAACGGACGCGGCATTAATATAAATGGCCAACACATCTGCGATTTGCTGACGACATTGTCATCATGGCGGAGACTCTGCAGGATTTGGAAGAGATGCTAAACAGCCTGAGCGATTCTTCAAGACAAGTAGGTCTCGGGATGAACATTGAAAAGACCAAAATTATGGCAAATGACTTACGGTGCCGAAACGTGGACACTTACCGTAGGACTGGTCCACAAAATTAGGGTCGCTCAGCGAGCAATGGAACGTGCGATGCTTGGGGTTTCTCTGGCAGATAGAATCCGAAATGAGGACATTCGCCAGAGAACTAAAGTCACCGACATCGCGCTTAGAATTAGCTCGCTGAAGTGGAAGTGGGCTGGTCATGTCTCCAGGCGCATTGATGGCCGATGGAGCCGACACGTGTTGGAGTGGAGACCACGCTTAGGTAAACGTAGTGTAGGACGCCCTGTGCCAAGATAGGCCGACGATTTAAAAAAGGTGGCAGGTTCGGGATGGATGCGGACTGCCCATGCTCGGGATGGTTGGCGTTCTATGGGGGAGGCTTTCGTCCAGCAGTGGACGGCAAAAGGCTGAAAAAAAAAACGCAAAATAAACCAAAATGCAATGTTCACGTATTGATCTTAACATACATATTTGTAGGCCCACGTCAACGTGCATCTTCATAATACAGACTGTATATCAAGTTTAAGGCGTACTGTTATTATTATAATTATTAAGTTTTTTAGAACCTGTATATTTGTAGAAGCTATAAAATATTAATAATTAACTTATTATTATCATTGCCATGTTATAAATATATACTACGTCCTTTCGACAGTACTTTTTTTACTTATATAAAACAACGTATATATTTCTTTTATATTAAAGCATAAGTATAAAAAAAAAACAAGATGAGAATGAAAGGTTCATTACGCCATGCATCGTTTTGCGTCGTTTTTCTGATCTTTGGGTATTTATTTTATCAATAATAAAAAAGAATAAACTGTTTATTTAATTTATTTATTTTATTTATTTATTTATACGTTTCCAAATTCATTTTAAACTAATATAACTTAACAATAATTGTGAATTACTAGCAAAGAAATAAGAATATTACTTCAATATCCGAGGAATACATCAGTGAAAATTGTATGAACATATTCATGATATTTTTAAAATCTATCTATTAAGAGCCTGAATCGAGGGTTCAATATTTTCTTTATTTGTATCTCCACAGACGTGTTTGTGCCTTTGATGTACTTGAGTTGTTATTTAGATAAATAACAGCTTCAATTAAGTTGAGGTTCACCTTCAACTAACTTTGCTTCTCCGAGGTAATAAATCTTCCCGATGTTTTTGTTTTATGTGTATATAACAACACTTTATAGTATTTTATGATCAGTAAATTAAAAACAATACATTCGTTTTCTCTATCATATGATATATTCTTTGAAAACTTGTTATGGAAGTTCTTTCACAAAACTTTTATTAATTTTTAAATATTACCTACTTTATATAGAAGCTCACCTAAACAGTTTAACGTCTCAACACCTATCGTTCTTGAATCTCGATTTTGCCAATACACAAATTTAATTAAATAAAAAAATCGCGCTCTGAAATGTTCAAAATAACTAGTGCTTGAAACTCTTATTTACAAACTATGAAATGTTATACGAAACCCTGGTGCGTTCTTGCGTTGAATATTGCTCGCACCTTTGGGATGTCTTCGCTAAGTACCTTCTTGAGGCCTTGGATCGGTTGCAACGACGTGCGATTCGCATTATCGACGACGCAAAGGTCGCTAACACCCTCGAGACTTTGCAATTGAATGTATCACGGCGAGTGCTCTGAGGAATTATTCTCCCTCATTCCCGCTTCCCCTTTCCTTCACAAGTCTACGCGTGCTGGTTCTCGATGTCACCGCATTACTGTGACATCAATTCCATCGCGCACGAAGAAATTTGGCAACTCTTTTCTTTGTCGCACCACTAAAAAATGGAATTCTTTACCAGCACACGTGTTCCCCTCCTCTTATAACCTGGGTTCCTTCAAACGAGGCGTGAAGAAGAGGCATCTTTCGGGCCAGCAAAGCGGGGGCGGCTAGTGCAAAACATTCTCGACTGTACTAGTCATTATCGCGTTTGGACTCTACTACCACTTACCATCAGGTGAAGTGGAGTCATTTGCTTTCCCGGAAAAAAAACAACTATTTATCACATTATTAGCAACCTTAACTTAAAGGTTGCTTATCGATCAAGACGTTTTTAAATATACCTCATTTTTCAAATTATGAGTAAAGTTAGAGATATGCTGGAACAGATGAATACATATATATATATAGCCCGTTGAATTCACAATTATCGATTTAGCCTTAGTCGAGTAAAAGAGAATAACAACAAAATGAAAATCAATTGAACAATTTTAGCTCCAAATAACCGTAGTTTTATATAAAGCCTAGAAGTAACGATGTATATATTTATGCAAATGCTGTTTTTTCAAACGTATAAGATATCAGTATCGCTTACAACTCTTCCAAACATCCGACATTCAACCAAACGAGTGAGCCATTTCCACGCGATACGCCACCATTAATTAAATAAAGAACGTGCTGCAGCAGATTGCTATCCGTCGGCAAACACGCAACTTCATGTTTCGCACTCTCTCTTCATATAAATAAATGATACTATCAATTAAATGCTAACTGTTTTACTTCAATACTAAACTGCGAATATATTTCAGTCTAATGTCATAGTCCAGTGATGGAGTAAATTTTTATGTGAACGCGATCTTGCGATATTAGTTTTATACATGTGTCAGAATTTCATCTGACAATGCAATTTTCTTCACGGTGTTGCCCTTCACCGAGCACGAGATGAGTTAAAAACCCTTATAAAATTCAGTGATAATTCAAACATATCTTCGTATGCGTGCATCTAACGGAAAATTGCGAGTTCAAACCAAGACAGAACCTCTGAATCTTCATGTGAATAATTTGCATGCGTGGGATGAAAATCTGCCACATTTGTAACCACCAACACTTGTTGGAGCAGCGTGGTAGAATAAACTCCGAATCATCTTCTCAAAAGGAGAGGCGGCCCAACAATGGGACATTCACAGGCTGTTACTTTAGTACTTTTTAGAATTGATATCGTATACATAACTGATGTTTTTTCGGGTTTTCGCTGTAAAATAAACATGTCTATCGCAGGTTGCTTCATACACAATGAATTCTTGTAAACTTCGAATTAAATTTTATTGTAAACATATCATATAAATCTCACATGAGATGTGAATTATAAAATTTTGACTGAAATACATTATGAATGCATAAAACTAAGCAATAATAGCTGTTTTATATTAAGAGAGACTACAGTTCAGCTATTTGTCGAATCACTAGGAACACGGTTTTTCAGATTATTTTATAAAAGTTAGAGTCAGGAATAACTTGAAAGTAGTATGAGATAAGCTTGTAATATAACGTTACGTTAAGGCAGCCTTTTGTTGAAACTTTATTGAATAAAATCTACGCCTTCATTTCTTTTCATTCGCTTCAAAGAATTATCTTTTGTTCAAAATTATAAATCGAATCCTTAATTAATAACCGTGTTGTAAACGTTTTGAGTTGATTTAATTAAATGAGGCCTCGTTGCTCTACTGGCTAGTTTATCGAACCATTCGTGAATTCTTCTTTCTATTAATTCACAGTAACACTTTGAACTTAAGTAGTTGGCAGTGTTACACTCCCATGACTTGGATAGCACGTTGGTGCTCCCTCTCTGTCAGTTCGTGTCGAATCACCGTTCCGTCGGAAATGAGAGTGAAAAAAAAGAGAGCGCTTTGTTTGGTTAAATGTTTATCAGTAATTTTCTCTTAAGACTGGCAAACAGTTCTTATATATCACGATTCACGATTCATATTTTTGACAATTATACCTATATATGTATACTAATTCTTTAAGGTCTTAATTATTTTATTTAATAAAGCATAATTATTATAATATAAAAACAGCAGTTGTAGCAGTGACAATAAAATATCTACTAAAGTAATATATTTTCAATAAAATAATGGGAATAAAAGATAAAAAGGAAAGCCCCTTGTTAGTAGATTGCAAACGTCACCGAATTCTAGGCCTTGGAATCAGGTCAGGGACACCAGCAACCCAACAAATAAATACTGATGACTATTTATTTTTCTATAAACTTTGTTACCAATACTACTTGAGTTTTACGTTTTACGCTAGTCGACCTGTAGGCATTAAAATATATACTATTTATAAAAATGTGTCTTGTAAATAAACCACGGCTGGCTAACCCTCCCCTTTTTAAGAGGAAGGATTTGGAGCCTAAAGATGGTGCTTCAGGTTTTTTATACGAAATAATATATATGTTTCTCCGCTTATTTTTTATTACGGCATTTTCTTGTATCTAGTTTTTAAATAAAACGATTTCATGGTGTCAAACCTTAATATAATATTAATTTATGTCTTGGCATATGGATTATTGCTATATTGAGGTGCTTGTGCTTAACTATTTATAAAGTAAATATTCTTATTTTAAAAAACAACAAAGCTTTAAAAAAAATAATAATAAAAATATAGCTAGCCTCTTGCAGTCAACCACTATTAAAAAGTAAAAGGAAGCACAGTATACAATTAACTATGATTAACTTCAAATAGAAATGCGACTCATAATTAATAAATATATAAAATAATATATAAACATTTAAAGACACAAATGGTGGTGTGTTAAAAGAAAAATAAATGAAAAATTGCACTCTACGTTACAATAATATAATTTCGGACAATTTCGCCCAAAAGTATGAGGTAGTTTATTTTCGCTTTTCATGGATGACGTTTATTTTTTAATTATTTTATGTAAGGACTAGCTGGTGCCTGCTACTTTCTCCGCGTGAAAATTGGTTTTGTAACACGAAAATGCTTTTTATTGTCCACACTCATTTTTTGATAAATTTATTTTCACTAGACACACGTTTCTGCTGCTTTCTTGTGTATATGGATTTTAATTTGGACTATAATAATTACGTAACACTTTTTCATCAACAGCTTTAAGTAAGCCCGCCTAGATCGGTGCAACCCACTTCGGTTGTATTATGTTAAAAAGTTATTTTAAAGTTGCATATTCTGAAGTCCTGCGTTCAAATATGAGTTACCGTTGCTTCAGCTCGGGTTGTTTGATCCAGGTGTGGCCGAATATTGACACAAACAATCTTAACGTTAAAAGGCAGTGATTCTTTTCCGGATTTTATCTGTGATCTATAGTTATATTTATATAGAGTTATCTAGGGTTATATTTATATAGAGTACGTAGGCCTAGTGTCAAATGGACCACCTAATAGTATGTGGTCACCACCGTCCATAGACTTGCAATTACTTGGTAACTAAGATGTAATTCTCTCATGCCTGGAGTTACACTGGTTCACTCACCTCTCAATTCGGTGCGATATTTTATGAGTGGGTGTTAACTACTCAGGTGAGCTTGCACGAAATCTTACCTATACCTATTTCAGTTAGAACATTATTATAACAAGATATATATATATATATATATATTTCATTTTATTACTCTAGATTTTCTTTGCCTAATTCTGCGACAGATGCCAGTAAAATCATACTTCTGTAAGTAATGTAAGTTGGCAACGTTCCAATTTTGAATGTTTGAGAAAACCGTTTCCTGATATTGAAACGAACGTAATCACAGTAATGGCTGTGAATGTAGGTGACGTTCAATTGAAAAGGCCATACCCAATATACTGCAATGTCATGGGTGGCCTATTGTTGTCAAGCAGCCTGTTGGCAAATACGACTTTATATGATAACTAGTGGTTTCGCGGTTCAACCTCGGCTAATCGTTCTGCTTTGAAGCCCTTTTCACTTATCTTATCACAATTTTTTTTAATAGGAATGTTAGATATAGCATAAATAAAACCAACCCCACGTCTTGTGAAGAACGTTTGCCTTATTCTCACTCTTTATACCACTCCGGAATGGTTTCCTCAAAATGTTTTTGACACCAACCTAATTATATATAATGAATAAAAATATATATATAATGAACCACAACTAGTACTTTAACACTCAGTGGTGGTTGGATTTTGAACCCGTAATCTTTAGCTAATATGTGCGCGTACTTTAATCTTAATGGGTCCTGTTGTCTCTCTTACGGCTTTAAGATGTTCAAAGATGTTTTTCAATATGCTATTAACAATTGAGATGGCCCAGTGGTAAGAACGCGTGAATCTTAACCGATGAACGTGGGTTCAAACCCGGGCAAGCACCTCTGAATTTACATGTGCTTAATTTCTGTTTATAATTCATCTCGTGCTTTTCGGTGAAGGAAAACATCGTGAGGAAACCTGCATGTGTCTAATTTCATCGAAATTCTGCCACATGTGTATTCCACCAACCCGCACTGGAGCAGCGTGGTGGAATAAGCTCCAAAACCTTCTCCTCAAAAAAGGAGAAGAGGCCTTAGCCTAGCAGTGGGACATTTACAGGCTGTTACTGAATTAACAATTGTCCGTAGGTTTTTTCTCACGCTTTTGGAATGACAAATGTTCCAAGAATTGATGTACAGTTAAGCAACGATCCTTAACCACTTGGTTGGTAATGCGGTCAGTAAACGTCAGCTGGCCTCTCGCCAAGTGCTCTGATATTTTACAATCAATGTGCTGCATGCAAATAAAGGTCTACATTTTTCTTATTTTACATTGAGAATTGGAACATCAGGATAACGAGTAAACTTACTGTCATCGAATAAATTTCGAATATGGTATAAACTTAAAAAGTTTTTTCTTTAATCATCTTAGAAGACAAACGCCAATTCATCTGGAATAGAGAATAACAAAGTGATGTGATGATAGAATGATGAACGTATAGTTTCCCATCGTAAACATTTTAGGAAACATCTGACTTTATTGTTATTGCTATTATTGAAAATTGTCTTTAATTTAAAAAAATACCACACTGAGCTACTTTCAACGATTCTTCTAAGGTCGGTTTGTTACCAGCTTTTACTTTGAATATTAATAAGTAAGTACCAGTGTGTAAAAAGCCGGGTTGGCCTCGTGGTTGGAACGCGTGAATCTTAACCGATGATCGTGTGTTCAAACCCGGGTAAGCACCACTGCATTTTCATGTGCTTAATTTGTGATTATAATTTATCTCGTGCTTGACGGTGAAGGAAAACATCGTGAGGAAACCTGCATATGTCTAATTTCATTGAAATTCTACCACATGTGTATTCTACCAAACCACATTGGTGCAGCGTGGTGGAATAAGCTCCAAACCTTCTACTTAAAAGGGAGAGGAAGCCTTAGCCCAGCAGTGGGACATTAACAGGCTGTTACTGTAAGTGTACCTACAGTTCTTATATTGAATAAAGGAATTGGATTTTGAGCCAGGAGGAGAATCAAATTAAATAATTCTTTAATCAATTAGACTTATAACCGCACTTTTGATTTGTCATGTAATACTTCTATTAAGTTACTTCTTTCATCCCTTTATTTACAGATTCAGTCAAATACAACTTTATATTTATGAATATCCTGTTTGAAAATCAACAAATACTAACTTATTATTTACACGCTTTTTATTATCTATATAGGCATATGTTAAATATTATACCCTACTTATCGAAGTTTTTTTGTTGACATAAGATTTAAATTTATTAATAATTTTAAAGTTATTAGCAAGTATACTCTGCAATGATTTTTAAGAAAAACCTTGACTTTTTACCGGCTTAGTGTTTTTTGACGTGTCTAATACACGACACTGACAGGGTCGAAAGAAAATACTTTTATTTTAATTTCGTTTATTTACTCATTTATTTAGTGTTACTAAAAATTATAATGTCAGTGATGATATTTATCAATATACTATGTAAATTTTGACGGAATAACTACAAATATTAATATGCAAATTTGTATTTGTTTAAATTAATGAAATTTAATTTATCTCTTCATATTCCTCATCACCGCAAAAGTCTTATATGACCAGTTGATAAGCTGAAACATAACAACGTAAAATTTAATTATTTCATACACGATTAATAAACTCATTTTTCTTTGATCTATATTTATATATCAATAAAACAAAGCTAGTTGAGTAAGTTTGAACCTTTGAACGCTCTTATATCGAGAACTGCCAGACTGATTTGTATAATTCTATATTTATATTGACGCTATAACCCTTTGAAGTGAAGAGGTAAAGATAAATGACAACTAATATGTTAAAGTGTATTAAACAAGCGCTTATATAGTACAATCAAATCCAGAGATACATTGTCCTGTGTATGTATATACCAATTGTTATAGCGATCGCGTCTATGTAAAGCGCCTATCTAAGTTGACACAACAAAGTGGATACAATTATAATTATATACGCCCTTATGGTGGCTTCCCACGGTGCGAAATTCTAAGGACTATTCACACGCGACCAACGACCACGGACAGCCACGCACCGCACCAAGGCTCTTCCAACGGCACTTGTCAGTCAATGTCAATCTTAAGATTCGAAGTAATGTTGTCATTCCAAAATGTTAAGGGAATGAGAACCTATTGCAGCAGCTTAGGCTGCATTCCGCCGCAGTTTTGAGGTTACGCACCCGAAGCCAAGCAACAGACTTTCACGAAGCGCTGGTACGGGCTGGTTTGCGTCCGTCCGTTATATCACGCGCCATGGGAAGCAACCATTATTTTATTTTGTAGCGTGTGAAAAGTTAAATATATATATATTTTTTTACTTGCTTATATTAGTAATTTGACATCAAAAGAAGACAAAGTTGTATGCTATACCCCTACCATACAACGTTTGTTAGTAAGGAGGCTATTTAGTATAATTCTAAAAAGCCCCCTAACTAAAAATGTCTATGATTAGTCAGAAATACTTTGAAATTTGTATTTCATCAATAATTCTTACATAACTATAAGTATCCAGTGATAAAGTAAAAATCTTCCCAGCAGTAACCCGCAGAGGGCGTTGACAACGTTCAAGAAATATCACAATGTACATTGTAGTCTTGAGGTCTGTCTTTAGCCAGGGCCCATCAAACGCAGCTTGGCGTAACTCAAGACTCTGTAATACAGCTAATTAAAATTAAATAACAATATATATAAACAAAAGTAACACGACCTTATCTTTTATCTGTTTTAGGGTTTGTTAATAAAAATTCCGCAGACTATACTTGATTTGCCACTAAGCGGGCTTCAATTAGTTATTAAAAATAATCTTATTACTAAGCCTGTTGCTATGTTTCGATGAAATATATTTGACAAGAATACATGGATTAAACGATTGCTGGGTCTCGTGTAAGAACTAAGAAAAAGAGTGACTACCGAGTTTCTTGCCTAGTCTTCTCGGTAAAATCCACATTTCGAATCGGTGGTAGCGCTTGACAATTCAAAAGTACTTCTAAAGATCTGTTTGAATAAAAATATTTTCACTTGATTGATGAATTATGTACTGCTACTATTATCTAATACTACTTTTATAATAATATACTTTTAATTATTTTTTTTATAGAATAGGAAGGTGGACGAGCATATGGGCCACCTGATGGTAAGTGGTCACCAAACGCCCTTAGACATTGGCATTGTAAGAAATGTCAACCATCGCTTATAGCCAATGCGCCACCAACCTTGGGAACTAAGATTTTATGTCCCTTGTGCCTGTAATTACACTGGCTCACTCACCCTTCAAACCGGAACACAACAATATCAAGTATTGCTGTTTTGCGGTTATAAATTCAATATACCGGTCTCCTTAGTGATTATTAAATATTTAAAAAAAAATAAAACAATGTTTAAAATATTATACAAAACAAGACCAGTCATGATCCTAACGTTCTTAAAGTAAGAGTTGTAGCTAAACAATTACACATTTATTTTATGAATTAATTTCCTGTGCTTTATTTTGTGATATCTTAATATCTTCTCGATACCTGGGTTCTATATCGCTACCAACGGCTATATGATATATATATGGGTTCCTTCAAACGAGGCGTGAAGAGGCATCTTGCGGGCCGGCAAGGCGGGGACGGCTAGTACAGAACATTCTTCCCGACTGTACTGGCCGTCGTCGCGTTTGGACTCTACTACCACTTACCATCAGGTGGAGTAGAGTCATTTGCCATCCCGGGGCATATAAAAAAAAATATATGATGATCCGATTATTAAGTGGAGTAAGGTTTCGTGGGCTTTGATTGCAATAATTATTGATTATTGATTTAATTACATAATGTGCAAATACAATAACAGAAAAAGCTCAATATTGTTAATTTATCAATTAACACACGAATATTAACAAATTTTAACATTATGCTAATGGAAGAGTAATTTCGTCGATATTTAAAATATTTTCACACCAGAAAATATGTCGTTCTTATTAATAAATTCAACCTATTTGACTAGGCTATAAATATATGCTTAAAACGAATCTCCGAATACGTTACAGATATTTCAGGTGAAAGTTTTAGTATATGTTTTATCGTCGCTCCGTGATATTTCACATACATGACATTTTGTAATATATAGTCCGCCAGGTAACGTCGAAAATAAAATACGTTTTACAGCGATGAATAGAAGAGACGGATTACCTTTAATATTAACTCGTTGCCGAACCAACATAGTATGAAAACTTCAATCAACATACAAGTCAAGTAAATGGCCATCCATACGATTTGCATAAGGTGACTCCTAGGATTTTCGATCTAGAAAATTATAAATCTATATTTATCTTTTTTATGTGAACAAGCCATTTGATGAAATGTATATAATCTTGTGAGTGATAGTAAATAAATAGGTTGCGAAAAATCCAGCATGTATAAAATTCTGCATCACGTGTACGCGGAATAGGGTCTAAACCTGTAGAAGGTTGTTAAGAAAGAAGTATTTTATGTGACTAGTGAAGAATATCTTTATTCTATACAAAATGCTTACCGATAAAAATTGTAATCCTACTAAGCAGAGTACCATGACGCTCAGCATGAATTGCAGCGCAGAAGCTAAGCTGAACGAGCTCTCGATCATTGACACGTATCTAAGGAATCAATAACAATAAAGGAACGATTTATTGGAGTAACGCCAATAAACTGTAGTCACCCACCGTATGATTGCGTTATGATGAATAATGCTTTTCTTTAAAACGCTTTGTATGTAATAGTTTCTACCACGTGATTCCCGATTCTTTCTAATATCTCTTTTATATTTGCGATCAGCTAAAACTTCGAAATTTCGAAGATTGAATGTTAAGATTTCAATTTGACCGACTGGAACAACAGGAAAAGATAAAATTTAAAATTAACTAATCATTAAAAGTTTTAATAAAATAAAATAAAATGGCATTTGTCTGACTAGCGGATGCCACAAAGGCAGCTAGAATTGTGTCCATCACGCCGTCAATGATACAAGTGGCGGGCTTGTAATATATCTGGAATCATAAAATATATATTAAGAAAAAATTAACAAAATATATTTAGCGATCTTATCATAACGGTGGGTGGTACGCACATGATGAAGATAAATTATACCATACATGGGAGATTTGTAAACATCAACATATGGATATTCCACATTTGTTGGTAGTATTTCGAAGTTTTCGGTGAACGGCATGACAATTCCAACTGAAAAAAGTGTAATTTATTAACCTTTAGCCGCCTACGAGTGGTCTGAAACGGCACGAATAGTCGATATTTAAAGGTACCTACGAATATATTAACCCTACTCTCTCTATCCTACCTTTGTTTAAATTGTCACAGTAGCTATGACTTATATTGATGATAATAAAAACATGTGTAGTTATTATTCGCGATTTCCGAAAACAAATAAATATAAATGTTTGCAGTTAACTATTTAATTTTATTTGAGAGAGAGTTTATTTTTATAGAATGCTAGTACATTAACATCCACTCATTCATTCATTGTGTAACGATTCAAGTGCTCCTCAGAAACTACTTGAATAAAGTATACTTTGATTTCAGGAATATATCATCAACCATAATATTTTTGATGGTGTTGCCAGTCGAAAGTAATATTGATTGGGAAGAGTTTTAACTGTTACATGGTGTATGTTTATTTAAACGTTCATGGTAAATGTATATATTATGTTTTAATTAACGTGAAACATTTATTTGCGTAACTTAAGAGATAAAACCGACTCGTATGTCGCGATGGTAATTTTTGTTTATAGTATAGGTAGGCGGACGAGCAAATGGGCCACCTGATAGTAAGTGGTCACCAACGCCCATATTTGGATTATGGGAGTTAGGGAATAAGAGTGCACCTGTGTTTGCGCACACACTTGTGCTCTATAATATCTCCTGCGTAGTTGGCTAATCTCTCTTGAGATTGGCCGCCGTAGCCGAAATCGGTCTGGAGGACATTTTTATATACTTCTTCGTTATAAGTTATAATAAATTGAAAAATATATTAATTTTATTAATAATATATATTAGTTTTCTTGAATTATAAATTATTTAAACAACCATCGATTTTGATATTTCATATCTGCACGGCGTTTCCTGACGGCCACATATCTTATTTATTAATTCATTTTTCATGTAATTCGTGTTACCTTCTAAAGATATGTGACGTTTATTATTTTGTATTCCTTGAAACTATGTTCTTGTTTTTTGTGGACAATGTACATATAGTGTATCTTTTTTTTTGGATCTTGCAGAAATAACTCATTTACGCGTTTCCTTCAAGAAGTGGGGAGGATACGAGGGACGCCGACGCCGAGTGCACCGGATACCCGTTAAAAACCAGCAGTACCCACTCCGGCTCTTGAAGGGTCGTCACAACGCTCCGACGGCTGAAGAGCGTTGGTGTATTTAAAAACAACTTCTTGGCTCGGATATCTTTGGTCGGGTTCCTATTTCATTTGACTGTTACATATTTCTACTGAGGGTTACATATTGCTCCGATGTTTGTGCACATATTTGTACTCTAAGATATATCCTGCGTACTTGACTAGTCTTTAAGCTTGACCACTGTTTAGCTAAAATACGTATATATAAATAAGTATGTAAAGCCCTTTACAATAAATAATTATTATATTTAAATATATTATATACAAATATACAATAATATTTAATTATTATATATAATATTAAATTTATTATATACAATAATATTTAAATATATTATAAACAAATATATTTTATATTATAAACGTCTAAAGAGTTTGAATTATATTTATGAAAAAATTATAATTTTCAAATTAATTAGTTAATTCTTTTTTACTTCTATTGTCTCTTCTTCTTTCTTTTTGTTATATCACATTGTTCTCGTACATTACATGTCTCAAACGAATTAAAATCGTATTTATTATTTTACCTGAATATTCCAAACAACGACTTTAGACAATTTCGATGAGGAAGTCTTCAATTTGTCTCAAGAAAATAAAACTCAACTATTATAAGTTAGTCATTTTAAAAAAAAATGGTTGAACTCAGCATACAGCTCGTTAATATGGTTATGCATTTCAGTTCAGATTGAATGCCCGGTTATAGTTTGTTACTGTGAGTATCAATTGCATCAAGTATTTTTAAAGGATACTTTTAGATTTGCTCGTCCAAAGTGAATGTTCAAGATTGGAAGAACTTCCAATGGCCTCGACAAAGAATTCGCTTAATTTAACTTTGAAATGTTGATATTTTTTTATTCAACTTTAGTACTGCGAGATGAGTACCAATTTTCCATAATTTCAATGTTTTTATTATGAAGCGGAAGTTTATTTATTTGCCTTCGTTCAGAAATTAATGCATTCAAACAAACTTCTGAATAATTAAATAGCCTGTTTATTGATTATATAATAAATCATACAAAGTTGCTCTCATCCCATTTATTTGGGGTTGGCGTGTGTGTCCTGCTTCAAAAATATTTGGTAGTTTTTAACGGCTGTTTACCTAATGCAAATCCTCTGTGAAAATATTTTGGCTGGTGGTCTAGTTTACCGTCACCGTTCGTTTATTTAACAGTTAATTGTTGATGCGACACTTACGGATTGAGGTGGGTTGGCTCTTACTATTCTACCGAAAACAAAACGGCTTATATGACATTCTCATAAAATACATATTTTTTTCGCTTTCAAATGATTAAAAAGTTATTCAATTTTAACGTTGGAAAATTTGGTGTGAGTGCCATTTGGCCTGTCCATGTAACAAACTCTCGTTTACCGCTTGAAGTAAAGTATATTAAACTACTTTTGAAGCATTTTTAAACGGATAGAATTTAATCAAACTAACCTTATGTATTCATTAATGTATACATACACACACATATATGTAAAAATAAACATCCTTCTAAAATAGATTCAACTGAATGTGATGTGAGTATGTGGACTTTAATATTACAAATTATTAAATATACGAGCGAGCCCGCGGTAGCTCTTACTCGTAAAACTATACAAAAAACAAAGTGCCCGTTTACCAGAAACCGCCCCGACACACATTGTAGAATAGTACGTCATTACGAAACGCGCTGTTTTAATGCTTTTCCTCAAAATCTCTCTGTGTTCACTCTCTTCCGGCTTGAATTCATCGCAATGTAGGAATTTCAAAAGACTTAAAATTTTTCTCTTATTTAGCCAAAATACTGCTATTTTGAAATACGTGTACATTTCACTTAGGAACAAGTATAATCTGTAAAAAAGGGCAGAAATTATACTTTTACATTTTGCTTAAACTACAATAGATAAGAATGCAAAGATTTAAGTTAAAATTAAGAAAAAGTAATTAAAGTAATTAAGTATTTTGTATACCCTTCTGCAATATCGCCAATGTTTTCCTGTCTTCTGAGCAAGTAAACAATTTCTCCAATACAAGGTAAGAAGCATACGAGCCACAGCACGATTATTGTATAGACTAGATGACACCAGAAGCTGAAACTACAAGGCCTAAAACTATGATACCACATGCCATAAAACTTAAGCCAGTAAATATGGACGTCATGATATAAGCGGGGATTCAAGTCATCCCATGACTCAATCACGCCGTATGGTAGATAAGGCTTTAAAGCCGAAAATTTATCTTGCATTTTTTTTAAAACCGCTTTCATTTCAACTGTTAAACCGAACTAGAGACAAGCCTTTATAATGTTGTATGAAAAATGAACTTTTCAATCACGGCCATTCTATATCTACGTATAAAAGCGAAATACGAACACCAACCACTTAAAACAAAATACACCGTTAAGGGGAAGCGCTTTACTTTAACTTGGGTTTCACTTTAACGTGTTGTTGTAAGACAGACATACATCTCTCACGGCTGAGCATAGGTTTCTCATATTTAGCAAAAGGTTTGAAGCTTATTCCGAATCGCTGCTCTACTGCCCGCTGATGAATATAAATTTAGTCGAGTGTCTTGTCAATTGTCTAGATATAGGTAGATCTGGGTTACACTTGTACACTATAATATGTCCTGCGCAGTTCTCTCTTGACATCTCTCTTGAGATTGGTCACCGAGTCCGAAATCAGGAAAGCCAACGAAATTTCATCTAACATTTGTTGTTTTGCTTCACCACTGAGATTTATTATAAATTAAACACAAAATCTGTAGTATCTGTAGAATCCACATATTATATCCAATAGATATGGGCATCAACATAAATTTTATAAATACAAGGAATAAATGGCTTTTATGTACGTAAAGTTCATTCAGGCATTTTTTGCTAATCTTTGGTGACCTATCATTTTTTTTTAATTTAATAGATAGGCGGACGAGCTAATGGGGCACCTGATGGTAAGTGGTCACCAACGCCAAATATACATTGTCATTGTAAGAAATGTTAGCCATCGCTTACATTGCCAATGCGCCACTAATCTCGGGAACCCTGTTACGTCCCTTGTGCCTGTAATTACACTGGCTCACTCACCCTTTAAACCGGAACACAACAATACCAAGTACTGCTGTGTTTCGGTAAAATCTCTGATGAGTTGGTGGTACCTACCCAGACGAGCTTACACAAAGTCCTACCACCCGTAAAATATATTTCTTGGAATTTACTAACTTCGAAAACTATTTGATTTTTTCTATTAGGAAATGTACTAATGAAATGTATTTATATAATACTTTCGTGCTGTGACTGAGCCGCCCATCTCATCATTACTAATGTTAAAAATGCGAAAATAAGTTTGATTGCTTTTGTTTGTTACACTTTCACGTCTAAGCTACTCAACCGATCGTTATCATTATCATATGTCATGTTGTCTGGGGTACAAAAATGTATATAGGGTACTAGTTACCTCTCCCTCCTCCCGTCACACGCAGGCCAAGCTGCGGGCAGAAACTAGTCATCTACATTTCCGTGTAAACTTCAAGAATAATCGAAAGGTGAATCGTATGATGTAATAATAATTTAACATTTTTAAGTTATTCAGATCAAAATAAAGCCCAGATATTATTATCATATAAAAGGAACAAACTTTTTATTTTATGTCGTTATTGCTCCTTAAAGGGTTAATTTAATATGTCTCCGAAAGCAATTATTATAATTACCACAGCGATGTAATTATATTCAACATAAGAAAACGTAGCGCTCTCTTAAGTATGGATAATTGTATTATCAAAGACGTTGTTGGAAATATATTATTTTCAGGCAAAATAAAGGACATTTTACTTTTTGCTACTATCGCTGAGAAAACTTAGTAAGTCACTTTACCACAACAAACGCTTTTAACTTTGATGTAATTTTTATAGTATTTATTTCTACAAGAACTTCAGTACTACCTTTGTAACGTATGATGGTTCTTTCTCTGACGTAATCGACTTGATACAATTTTGATATAGGAAATCAGAGAATGCATTTTTGGAATTCAACGGGAGTTTGCCAATTTACAAACATAAAAAAACAATAAAATCAGCGAATCTTTAAGACCATATAAAGTTAATTTTATGCGGTTCAGCGGTAGAGTGTTATTTATTACATTTAAGAAATCATTATCACGTGTTCTACCGAACGGTTGATTATCCGACAATCCAGCGCTAGTCGAAACAAGTTACCCACTTCCACGCGATACGCTGCTATTAATTAGATGCTACGTGCCGTTTACGATCTGTCAGCGAACACGCGACCTTGTGTTGTTTAACGCATTGAATTAAAAGAAAAAACTTCTTTTGAAAAACGAGCTCCTCAAATATTTCATTTAAATACAATTAAACTTATGATATTACATCTCCGAAGTTCGACTTTACTATTGACAACAAACTTATTAACACCGATTTTGACATGGATGACGCAACTCTCTTCTCGTCGGCCTCGTTGGTCCAGCCAATGCCTCGAAAATCACTTAAAGTTGTTGGTTCTGAGCTTGACTTTTCGCCGAATGTGTTACATTAATTTGATTTTAAATAAATATAGGAAACACTCATTTTGCAGAGAATCACTGTTAAGTGAGTAAATTCATTAATACGTTTAGATTATATTTAGATTTGCATTTGATTAAATCGGATACTTTTTTGGGCCCCAAAGCTCTTTCCATTTGAAAAAAGTTATTGCGACATGATACACGGCCACTGGGACAGCAGAAGAGCAGCACTCAATCTTCCGCCATTGGTGATATTAAAACAAGTTTTACTTCACTGATATATGTCATTCTATTTCCGGACTGTTATATATATAAACACAATCGGACCGAAAGATCAAAAGGCTAGTTATATTGAATATTGTATAATATAATTTTATATGTCAATATTGAATTTGGTTTCTCTATTATTGTATATATTGAATAATGTTACGTTTGTATATTTTAAAAAACAACATATAATTCAGGAATTACGATCTTTATACGTTTATTTATTATTTAATGAACAATGTATACAGTACTTGTTAAAAAAACTGGTGAATAAGGCACGAGGTTTCCCCGATAACTACCTATTAAGCCAGACAAGCTTAGAAATCCAAGGTCCCACGAAGATATGTTTTGTCTCGCTACAAAATGTAACCGCTGATATAATAATGCAATGCATTATTTTGTTTTATAAAAAAAATACTCGTGACAAAAAATGTGTCGTATGAAATAAAATTATATCTACGCGAGCGAGATCAAGAGCAGAAACACGTAATTTATGAATAAAGTTATATCAATCCGCTGGATTAAATTGAATACGTTAGTAATAACTTCAAAATATTAAACCTAACATCGGTAAATATTCCAATTTGCTTAATTGTACATTTTAATTTTAGACCTAAATGGAAATGTATACAAACACAGATTTATCAAATAATAATAATTGAAAGCCAAATTATTATTTTTATTATTAAAAATGATTATACATTTGTGATAATAAAAATAATAATTATATCCTGGGACATTATTCACACACGGCCATCTGATGCCAAACTAAGCAGAGCTTGACTATGGAAACCAGACAACTGATTTACTACATATACTACTTTTCTTTTGTAAATACATACTTACATAGATAATTACAGCCAGACTCAGGACAAACAAACATGTTCATGCACACAAATGTCTGTCCTGGGTGGGAATCGAACCCACAACCTTCGGCGTGAAAGGCAAATATCTACCAACCACGCCAACCAGCCCGTCAATATAATGGGTTATGATGATTATCAACAGAGTTGTCGATCTAAATGTTACGTCTATTGCCTCTATGAAAAGGA